>NC_057017.1:1610875-1615003 GCF_000002595.2 Chlamydomonas reinhardtii | reverse complement strand
GGGGAGGGGGAGGGGGAGGGGGAGCGCAGGGGAGGCTGGCTTGGGCAAAGGGTGCAGCGGGCTGGTGGAAGGATCTCGGGTGGAGTGGTAAAGCGTGCACAGAGGCAGGGGCGAGCAGGGGCGGCTGGGCTGGGGTGCATTGGCGGGCAGGAGCAGGTCAGCCGCAGAGTGCAGGGGCCGGGCTGACGAAAGCTGTTATGTGACATGCCGCATGCTATGTTGCTCCCGCGCCCGCGCCCCAGACTCGGACGAGGAGGAGGAGCGGCGCCGTATGCGCGGCCACGGCCGCGGGTCGTCAGAGCCCGCGGAGGAGGAGGAGGAGCAGGAGGAGGAGCAGGAGGAGGGCGGCGAGGAGGAGGAGGGTGGGGAGGAGGAGGACACGAAGCCCCGGCTCAAGCCCGAGCTTGTGGACACCAAGCGCGAGCCGGGTGAGGGCGAGGAGCCGGAGGACGAGGCGGCGGCGGCGCGGCGGCAGCAGATGCGCAAGCGCAAGTCGGTGACCTTTGCGCCGGGGCCGGCGCACGACCAGGAGGAGGAGGAGGGCGGCGCTGGTGAGGATGAGGCGCAGGGCACAGGCGCCGGGCCCTCGGGCAGTGGCGCCGGCACCAGCCACGTCCAAATCAAGCAGGAGCCCGGCCTGCCGGAGGCGGAGCAGGAGCAGCAGGACGCGGTGGGCGGTGAGGAGGACGAGGGCGGGGAGGAGGCGGAGGCGAGGGAGCCGCGGCCGAAGCGGCAGCGCACCGCGGCGGCGGCCGCGGACGGCGGCGGCGCCGCAGTGCACACGGCGGCTGACGGCGCGGCGGCGGTGAAGGCCGAGCCCGAGGCGGGCATGGACTTGGAGGCCCTCGCGTCAGAGGAGGAGGAGGAGGCTGAGGAGCAGGAGGAGGCGGGTCGGGCTGAGGAGGCGGCGGGAGCCGCCGCCGGCGGCTCGGCGGCTGGCGGCTCGGCGGCTGCAGCCAAGGCGAAGGTCGCGGGGGAGGACGAGGATGAGGAGTATGACCGCGAGGCGGACGATTCGGCGGTGAGTGCGGCCGCGTGATCTGTGATGAGGCTGCAAGCGAGAGCGCCGCGTGGCCCGCCAGCGTTTCTGCCGGGGCAGGGGCTGGGATGGGCTGGGCTGGGTTCGAGGAGCCTGTGAGGGGTGATGCGGCAACCACACAGTCATTCAATGACATGACAGTTAGCCTGTATTGCTTCAGATACGGCGCTACACAGTCGTCACAAGACGCGTAGCCTGTACTGCTGTCTTCAGTGTTTGCGCCGGGCTCTTGACGCTGCTCTGCCGCCTGTTGTTGCCCTCCCAACCCCTTTGTCAACCACCTAACGGCCTCCTGCACTTTTTCAAACCGCAATACCATCCCCTCAAAAGGACGACGAGACCACGCTGGACGCGGAGCAGGCGCTGGCTGACGCGGAGGCGGGCGAGGGCGAGGAGCCGCCGGCGCCGGAGGAGGAGCTGGCGGACCTGGGTGCGGAGGTGGATGTGCCGCTGGAGGAGCTGCTGGCAAAGTACTACAGCGGGCCCAGGCACCACACCTTCGTGGTCAAGGAGGCGGTGGACGCGTCGGAGCTGCCCGGCGTGGCTGCGGCAGGCGTCAAGGTGAGACAAGCTATGTGCAGCTGCGCATGAGGATGCTTGTCCGAGAGCGGTGCAGAGGTACTTTTGTGGTGGCCCATGCATCCTGTGCTCTCTGCGGTGCTGTTGCTGTCATGCATTCGGCAAACTAAGCACGTGTTCAAATGCCATGAGATCCGCGTGATCGTGCCCTGTGATGCCGCAGCTGCCGACGTCGGGCGGACCTGCCGGCGCCGCTGGCGGCGCAGCCGGCCCTAGCAGCAGCGGCGGCGGCGGCGGCGCGGCAGCCGGTCCGCCTGCACCGGCACCTGCACCGGCACCCGCGCCGGCGGTCACAGCCCTGCAGTCAGCAGCGGCCGTGGCGCCCGCGGCGGTGCCTGACGCGGCGGCAGCTGCTGGTCCCTCTGGATCCAATGCCGGGCCGCCCACTTCGACCGCCGCCGCGGCCGGCGGCGCAGGCCCGTCCTCCGCAGGCGCGGGCCCGTCGTCCGCCGGTGCCGGCCCGTCGTCGGCAGGCGCGGGCCCGTCGTCGGCAGGCGCTGGCGATGGCGTTGGTGCCGCTGCGGAAGATGAGGAGGGCGAGGAGGAGGGCGACGAGGAGGGCGGCGAGGCGGAGGAGGCGGAGGAGGAGGAGGACGGCAAGGAGGAGGTGGAGGGCCAGGAGAAGGAGTACGAGTACAATGAGGCGGAGGACGTGGTGGGTGGCGGCGGCCGCAAGGGCAGCGGGCGCAGCTGCGGGGAGTTGCTGCGTTTGGAGGGCCATACGGAGTGTGTGCTTGTATGCATGCGGTCGGGGCTTGCCTGACAGTGGGATGGGTTGGGCGGTGGTGTGCTTGTGTGCATGCGGCTCAGCTAGCCGACCAAGGGGGAGCCCAGGGCAGACCTGCAAACATTCATGTGCGTATGGAAGTTGGCTTGCCTAGCGTCCTTGTCGTCCGCCTGCGCTCTTAGATCCCTGTCTCGGCCTTCTTTGTCAACCAAGTAACGACCCCCCTGCGACTTGCCAACCAACAAACGGCCTCCTGCGCCTTCTCCAACCGCACTGCTATGCTCCCATCCCCTCACAGGACGACGAGACCACTCTGGACGCGGAGCAGGCGCTGGCTGAAGCTGAGGCGGGCGAGGGCGAGGAGCCGCCGGCGCCGGAGGAGGAGCTGGCGGACCTGGGTGCGGAGGTGGACGTGCCGCTGGAGGAGCTGCTGGCAAAGTACTACAGCGGGCCCAGGCACCACACCTTCGTGGTCAAGGAGACGGACACCGCCGCCCTGCCAGGAGCCGCCGCCGCCGCTGGCAGCGGCAAGGCCGCCGGCGGGCGGCGGGAGCGCCGCCCGCGCGGCGAGCCTGCTGGCGGCGCTGGCGGCGAGGGCGCGGCGGGCGTGGAGGGCGGCGCCGCGGGTGTGGAGAAGGAGGCGGCGCCGCGTGTGAAGGAGGAGCCCATGGAGATCGACACGCCGGCTGCTGCTGCTGCTGCTGCTGCTGCTACAGCCGACGGTGCCGCTGCTACAGCCGGCGGCGCGGCCGAGACTGAGGAGGAGGCGGAGCGCCGCCGCGCTGAGGCAGTAGCCGCCGCCACCGCCCGAGCCGAGGCGGCGCGACGCGCCGCCGAGGCGGAGGAGGAGGCGGAGGAGAAGCGCGCCGGCGCCGGTGCAGCCGCCGCCGCCAAGCGCGCCGGCGGCGCCGGCAAGGCCGCCGCCGCCGACGGCGACCAGTCCGCGCTGGCGGCGGTGGCGTCGGACGCGGCGGCGGCTCAGCCCACCGGCACCACGCTGTCCACCACCAAGGTGCTCACGCCGGTGCCGTTCCTGCTCAAGTTCCCGCTGCGCGAGTACCAGCACATCGGGCTGGACTGGCTGGTGACGCTGTACCACAAGAAGATCAACGGCATCCTAGCTGACGAGATGGGGCTGGGCAAGACCATCCAGACCATCTCGCTGCTGGCGTACCTGGCCTGCGAGCAGGGTGCGTGCCGGGTCTGGTGGGAGGGTCTGGTGCGGGGTCTGGTGCGGGGTCTGGTGTGTCGCGTTTGCGGTGTGCAGGCTGTTGGGCATTCGAGGATGGGCTTTTGGGCTGGGTTGGGTTTGGTGCTGTGGCGGGTGTGTGGAGCTGTGTGTACAGGACTTCCAGGATGGGCCGGGCTGCCGGGCTGTGGGCCCTGGCGTTGAGCGCTGCCACACCGTTGAGTGCTACCACACCGTGCCATCAGCCGCCCCAACCCACCTCCCTGCCATCCCCCCTCCCATCCCCCTCTCCCACTCCTTAAACAACAGTCATGCATGTAACCCCCCCCTGTACCGGTTTTCCAAACATCCCTGCAACCCCCCCCCCCTTACCTGCAATAATCATTTTGCACCCCCCCCTCCCGCCCCGCAGGCAGCTGGGGCCCGCACCTGATCGTGGTGCCCACCAGCGTCATGCTGAACTGGGAGATGGAGATCAAGAAGTGGTGCCCCGCCTTCCGCCTGCTCACCTACTACGGTAGCGCCAAGGAGCGCAAGGCCAAGCGCCAGGGCTGGTCCAAGCCCAACGCCTTCCACATCTGCATCACCAGCTAC
>NC_057017.1:1520106-1610775 GCF_000002595.2 Chlamydomonas reinhardtii | reverse complement strand
CGCCACTGTGCTGGAAGGGCCGGGGGCGGGGGCGGGGGCCACCTCGGAGGCGGGGGCCGGGGGCGGGGGCGGGGACAGGCGCAGAGGCGGGGGCCGGGGGCGGGGGCGGGGGCGCTTAAGTTCGGTGGACTGCATTTGGCATAGCGCGTACTTATAAAAATATGTATGGTGTAATGCCCATGGGTATTGCGCCTGCTGCCATTTGTCTTGCCTCAGTGCAAACGCGCCATGACCTTCCATTTGACCTTCCTCTCCTTCGCTCCCAATCCTCGATACACTCCCCCCTCCTGCAGTCTTTAGTGCATTCTGTACCGCTCTTCCAAACATCCTTGCAGCCACCCAAACAACTCCGCTCCTCCTTAACTAGGTATTATTGTAACCCCCCACCTCGCAGGACGCCAAGATGTTCCGGCGTAAGAAGTGGAAGTACCTGATCCTGGATGAGGCGCACATGATCAAGAACTGGAAGAGCCAGCGCTGGCAGACGCTGCTGCGATTCAACGCCAAGCGCCGACTGCTCATCACGGGTGCGCGTGCAGTCATGTGTGTGTGTGTGTGTGTGTGTGTGTGTGTGCGTGTGCGTGTGTGTGCATTCCGCTTTGCTTCCCATCTTGCCAAATCTCCTATTCACTCACACAGTCCACCGTGCTGTGTTTCTTCCAACCGTTCCCTCACATAGCTCGCCCTCATGACCCGACACAACCAGCCCCGCTGCTCCAAGTCCCCACTACCCTAATCCACGTAACCCCTTATGGGATTGGTTCAGAGTTCACCCTTCACCCCACCCGCCCGGCCCTCCCCACTCCCCCTCTGCCTGTGCTCCACGAAATTGGCTTGTTTGGTTCATTTCGGGCTGGTGTTGACATCCCCACCTCCCGCCCTTCCCCGCCTGCCCGCCCCTCCTACACACACGCACGCACCTACCTCAGGCACGCCGCTCCAGAACGACCTGATGGAGCTGTGGTCGCTCATGCACTTCCTCATGCCCGGCCTGTTCGCCAGCCACGACCAGTTCCGAGACTGGTTCTGCAACCCGCTCACCGGCATGGTGGAGGGCAGCGAGGCATACAACAAGGTGGTGTGTGTGTGTGTGTGTGTGTGTGTGTGTGTGTGTGTGTGTGTGTTTGGAGGGTGTGTGTGTGTGTGTATGTGTGTGTAGGGGGGGCTGGGGGGTGGGGGCTGGAGAAGGGGACGTGCGGGAAGGGGACGTGTGTATGTGTGTGGGGGATTGTACATACCAACCGAATCCAGCCCTATCCTTTCCCCAAATCGAGTTAATCACGATTGAAATCCCCCCGCACACACACGCAGCAACTTGTGGAGCGGCTGCACGGCGTGCTGCGCCCCTTCCTGCTGCGGCGGCTCAAGTCCGAGGTGGAGCGACAGATGCCGGCCAAGCACGAGCACGTGGTGTACTGCAGGTGGGGGGGGGCGTGGGGGGCGGGCTGTGGGCGGTTGTGGGTGTGTGTGCGTGTCCGAACGCGAGTGTCATTCCCATGATTGTTACCCCGCAACCCCACCCGCGCGGCCCCCTTCACCCCCACCTCCCCCAAACATCCCTGCAACCCCCCGCCCCTCCCAGGCTGTCCAAGCGGCAGCGCAAGCTGTACGAGGAGTACATGAGCAGCGCCGAGACGCGGCAGCGGCTGCAGACCGGCGGCTTCCTGGGCATGCTCAACTGCCTCATGTCGCTGCGCAAGGTGAGGGACGGTGCCCAAACTAAACCAAACCAAACTGAACTAGCGGAGCACTGGCAGCGGCGACAAGTGCAAGCGGTAGTACCGTACAGTTCTTGCCGCAGTCCCACCGACGATTGGGAAGGCGGTGGCCTGCCCGCTCACGCCCCCACAAGCCCCCACAAGCCCCCACAAGCTCCCACAAGCCCGCTGAACCCGCTACGCCCCCGCCCGCTCTGCCGCCCTCTCTCTGTCTCACGCACACGCCCGCCCGCACGCACGCACGCCCTTCTACAGGTGTGCAACCACCCGGACTTGTTCGAGGGCCGCCCCATCGTGTCCTCCTACGACCTGGTACCGGGGCTCAGCCTGCAGGTGCGGGGGGGGGGGGAGGGGGGGAATGGGAGGGGCGTGTGTGTATGTATGCATGTATGTGTGTGGCCCCATCGTGTCCTCCTACGACCTGGTACCGGGGCTCAGCCTGCAGGTGGGGGGGAGAGCGGGAGGGGAGGCGTGTACGTATGTGAGTGTGTATGTGGGTGTGTGTATGGGTGTGGAGGGTGTATGTAGCTAATGGCGTGTGCAGTTGCCTTGGAAGTTCACGCACAGCCGCCCTTTGCAACCCCTTGAGGCTGTTGAGGGCAAAGTGTCTGCGCCATCATCACTCATACGCCTATGCCAATGACAGGTAGTCATGGACACCCGGCGGGTCGGCGCCTTTCCCCGTCGCCATCATCGCTACCACTGACTTAAAACTCACCCTCCCACACACCCCACACACACCCCATACACACAAACATTATGTTTTTCAACACATAATGTTTTCCTTGTGCTCTTTAACACACACACACACACACACACACACACACACACACACACACACACACACACACACACACACACACACACACACACACACACACACACACACACACACACACACACACACCTCCCACACACACAGGTACCCTCCGCCATCATGAACCCGCTCTACACCTGGCCCGCCCCCGCCAAGCTCTCGCCCGCCCAAATCGAGGCCATCGCCGCCGCCGCCGCGGCCGGCGGCGGCGCGCCCGCGCCCTCGCCCGACTTCCAGGGGCCCTTGGAGCGGCGGCACCCCGCCTTCCGACCCGCGGGTCACGTGGGCGCCTGCGGCAGTGCCAGCGTGTCGGGCCGGCCGTTGGAGGTGCTGGCGGGGGCGGGGCTGCTGCTGACGGCGTGGGAGGGGCTGGCCACGTGGGAGGCGGAGGACGCCATGGCGCTCATGGTGGGGGGGGGGCGTGGCGTGGCGTGGCGTGTGTTTTTCGTGTGTGTTTGCGGGGGTGGTTGTGGGTTTTTCATGTGTGTTTGTGGGGGTGGTTGTGGGTGGGGTTGTTGCGGGGCTGGTTGTGGGGGTGGGGGCTGGGGCGGGGGTGGGGGGTGGGGGGACGGTTCGCCAGTTTTGGAGGCAGGCACCAGCGGCACGGGTAGGGCGGGTGTAGTTGGGGTTGGGACATTGAAGATGGGTAGGGTGTCGGTATGCCACGGCCGTGCCGCGCCCTCCGGCAGCACTGCTCTTGACCGTCTGCCCACAAGACTCAAGTGCGAACAAACTTCAGTCGCGTGGCCTCAAATGCAACGCAAGGCACCGGTAACGCCGTCTTAACACGTTGTGGTTCGCACTGACACGCACACAGGTTCCGTACGAGGCAATGGCGCGCGAGTGCGGCGTGCCCGAGTGGGCGGCCACCAAGGGCGATGCCGATGTGCTGATGCGCGCGGCGGCGGCGGCACGTGCCGCAGCCAACGCCGAGGTGGGCGGCGCCGCCGCCGCCGCCGCCAGCGCCGCCGCCGGCGCGGCGGGGGCGCCGCTGGCGCTGACGCCGGGGGCGCAGAACCACCTGGGGCGGCAGTACGGGTGAGGCTGTGTGGACCGCGGGGGGGCATTGCAACTCCCCAACCCTGCTGCCTACTTCGCTACACTTCTGAATCATGAATCTAACCCCCCAAATACACCCCCACCCCCTACCCACCTTCACACACACCCCACCACAGCTCGCTGCTCCACGACCCCGCCTACGCCGCCCTGGCCGAGTCACTGGCCGAGCAGCAGCGCCGCGCCGCCGCCTGGCGCTCCAGCCGCCTGCGACTGGCGGCGGCGCTGTCGGCGCAGCGCGCCGCCGCCGCCACCCCGCTGTACGGCAGAAACCTGATCGCGCTGCTGGCGGTGGCGCACGCCAACTGTACGGCACTGCGGCGCGGCGCCGCCGTCGTGACCGACTACAACTGGGCGGACGTGCAGCACGTGGCGGCGGCGGCGGCGCAAGCCGCCGCCGCCGCCGCCGCCACCGCCGCCACCGTCGCCGCCTCCGGCGGCGCGCTCGACGGTGCTGGTGGCGGCGGTAGCAGCGGCGTTGGTGTTGACGTGGCAATGGGGGAGGCGGCGGCGCAGGTGTCGCCGGCGGCGCTGCCAGCGCTTGTGCCTGTGGGCCGGTCTTGCTACCCCATGCGCCCCTCCATCCTGGAGGAGGTGGCGGCGAGCTACGAGCAGCGCGCCGCCGCCATCGACCCCGTGCTGCGCGAGTTCATGTTCGTGATCCCGCGCGCGCGCGCGCCGCCGCCCGAGGTGTGGTGCAGCCGGCCCGACGCGGACGAGCTTCGTGCTGTGGCGCGGCGGCGGCAGGCGGCGCTGGGGGCGTGGTGTACGGCGGGCGGGCCGCTGCGGCTGGCGTTTGTACGGCAGCAGCTGTTCTTCCCCGACAAGCGGCTCATCCAGTACGACTGCGGCAAGCTGCAGGTGTGGTGGGGGGGGAGAGGGCGTGTTAACAACACAGATTTGTGCGTGGGGTTCCATGCATGTTAAATAAGACGAGAGGGCGTGGGGCGGGGGGTTGTGAGTAAGTAACACCGTGAAGCAGACCAGCGCAGCAAACCAAACCAAGCCAAACTAGCGGAGCACAGGGCGGTCACAAAAATGGTACAGAGAAGTGTAGCGAAGGGGGGCGGAGTTCATGTTTGTGTGTGGCGGCGTCTCTGAGTTGGTTGGGGTGTGGCGGGACAGCTACTGCGTGGAGCGACCCCTGCCCGCCTGCCCATCCCGCGATCATGCACACACATACACACACACATACACACACACACATACACATACACACGTCTTTGCGCTTTTTTGTTTTCCTTGTGTTTTTTTAACACACACACGCCGACACAGGAGCTGGCGCTGCTGCTGCGTAAGCTCAAGGCGGGCGGGCACCGCGCACTCATCTTCACGCAGGTGGGTGTTGTGGGGTGGGTGGGTGGGTGGGTGGGTGGGTGGGTGGGTGGGTATCTGGGTGTGGGCGTGGGTGTTGATGGCTGGGTGCGACTCCAAACCCCACCACGGCATACGCCCCCCCCAGTCTGTTTTGCTGTCCTGCGCGCATCCCTCGTCATTGTTCATGTGTGTTGCCTGACCCACCAAACTATTGCACGCCTCGCACCCGCTCACCCCTTCACTTCTTACATAATCATGAATGTAACCCCCTCATACAAACATATACACACACATACACACATGTATACACACACACACACACACACACACACACACACACACACACACAAACGCGCACACACACATTTACACACATGTACAAACACACACATACACACACGCACGCAGATGTCCAAGATGCTTGACGTGCTGGAGGTGTTCCTCAACCTGCACGGTCACACCTACATGCGCCTGGACGGAGCCACCAAACCCGAGCAGCGACAGATCCTCATGCAGCGATTCAACACAGACCCCAAGGTGCCGTCACAGGGCGGGTTGTGGGGGAGGGTGGGCGGGCGGGGGCGGGCGGTTGGGCGGTTGGGCGGTTGGGCGGTTGGGCGGGGGCGGGGGCGGGGGTGACACGGGGGCGGGGGTGACACAAAACAAACACATGTGATGGGGTGTGCCGCGGGTGGTTGCAGTGGTGTGCTGAGGGGCCTTGTCATCAGGGTTGCTGAGGGTTGCTGAGGGGCCTTGTCATCAGGGCCGGGTCGTGCCGTGTCGGCGGGGCGGCGGCGGCGGCGGCGGCGGCGGCAGCAGCGGCGGAGCGTCCCGCACTGTCGTCCACATCGGTCGCTACTGCATCTGGCCCCTCACCAACTCCACCCCCACACAGCCCTCCAACGCGACCAAACCCTCACCCCCAATCCCACCAACTTAATTATGAATGGAACCCACCACCCGCCCACCCGCCAACCCACCCGCCCACCCCCACCCCCCATCCAGATATTCGTCTTCATCCTGTCCACGCGCTCCGGCGGCGTTGGCATCAACCTGACGGGCGCGGACACAGTCATCTTCTACGACAGCGACTGGAACCCCGCCATGGACGCGCAGGCGCAGGACCGCTGCCACCGCATCGGGCAGACGCGGGAGGTGGGGGCGGGCTGTGAGGCTGTGGGAGGACGGGCTTGGGGCTGTGGGAGGACGGGCTGTGTGAAAGGGCTGTGAGGACGGGCTGTGTGAGCGGGCTGTGTGAGCGGGCTGTGTGAAGGGGCTGTGAAAGGGCTATTGGTTGGTTTTTGCGACTTGGAAACCACCACAAGTTTGGAAACTGAAAAACTGCACGACACGATTGAGAAAGCTTTGCAACACGCTGACACACAGGGATATGGGGCGCGCGGATGTCTGCGTGGGTGTGCGAGGGCAGTTTGTGATTCCTTTCATTTGACATCCCTTTCCCTTTCCCCCCTTGTCAACATCATCATCTCGTCTTGATTGATTATGCATGGAACCCTCCGCCTCTCCCGTACCCCTCAGGTGCACATCTACCGCCTTGTGTCCACCAACACCATTGAGGAGAACATCCTGCGCAAGTCCGACCAGAAGCGCCAGCTGGACTACTTGGCCATCCAGTCGGGCGGGTTCACCACAGACATGCTGGCGCAGGTGGGAAAGTGTGGGTGGGGTGGCGGTGGTAGGGTGGTGGTAGGGTGGGGTGGTGGGGTGGGGTGGGGTGGGGTGGGGTGGGGTGGGGTGAAGGGTGGGGTGGGGCGTGGGGGGGCGGGGGGCGAGGTAGGGTGGGGGGGGGGCGTGGTTGGGTGGGGGGGGGCGTGGTAGGGGGGGGGGGGTTGGTGGGGGGGATAGGGTGGTGGCGATAGGATGGCGCGAGGGCGGGGTTGGTGGTAGGGTGGGGTAAGAGGGTGGGGTAAGAGGGTCATTACCAACAACGCTAACCCGCCGCCCCGCCCAACCCGACAACTCGACGCAGCTAAACATCGCAGCACTCATGGGCGGCGGCGGCGCGGCGGGCGGCGCGGGGGCCGGCGGCGGCGGTGGCGGCGTGGGCCCCAGCGCGGAGGACCTCAAGGCGGCTCTTCGGCGTGTGGAGGACGTGGATGATGCGGTGGCGGCGGCGGAGGCGGAGAAGGAGGCGGACGAGGAACTGGACGAGTTCCGGAAGGAGCCGCCGCCGGGGGCCGCGGGGGGCGAGGCGGGCGGAGAGGGCGACGACGACGACAAGGTGGGCGGGTTGGGAGGGAGGCGTGGGAGGGGAGGGCCTTGGGGACGGATAAGTTCCTTCCAGTCGAAATGGCAACATGAATGGGAGGGAAGGGAGGGCTTAGGGGGTTTATGCCTTCCAGTTTCAATACCGTAATAGACCGTTGCCAACCCACAAGCCATAGAGCGCGGAGGAGAAGGGGGTATACGCCCTAGCCTAACGAAATACGGTAGGTCCCAATACGGCAGTCCAGGAGTCGTCGCCCGACCCGATGGGACGGGAGCGAAGAGGAATGCGGAGGTGCAGGGCAAGGGATGTGTGCATGTGTCTGTTGCTGTTGAGCGTGAGTGGCTGCGCTAGTTTGACTTCCTTTGTCTTTACACGACATGCAGCGCTTGTTTGACTTTCTTTGTCTTTACAACACGTGCCCCGACCCCGACGACCCGGACAGGACGAGGAGGGCGGCACGCAGGGCGGCAAGGACGCCGACGACGACGGCAAGCAGGTGCGGTATGTGTGTGTGTGTGTGGAGGGGGGCGGGGGGCTTGGAGGTGGTGTGGGTGCAGGTGTGCCGGTGTGCTAGTGCGGGTGCGGGTGTGGACGCACAAAGATTCCGAAGCCGGATGAGAGGGTGACAGCAGAGACAGCGGTTGCACCGGGTTTCCTGCGCTTACACGATATACATGCCGAACAAACCTCCCGACAACCCCCCGCCTTTCCAAACATCCTTGCAACCCTCATGCATGTGACCCCAACATGAATGTAACCCCACACACACACACACACACACACACACACACACACACACGCGCGCGCAGGGCGCCAGCTCCTCCCTGCTAGCCGACATCGACGCCGACATGCTCAAGGCGCTGGCGGGCGGCGGCGGCGGCGGCGGCGGCGCGGAGGGCGGCGCCACCGGTGACGACCTGGAGGGCCTCATTGGCGGCGCCGGCGGCGGCGCGGGCGGGCCCGCCAGCGCCACCGACATCCTGCAGCGGCTGCAGACCGGGCTGCGGCCCATTGAGCAGTACGCGGTGGGTGAAAATGGGGTGATTGGGGTGCGGGTGCAACCCGGTCTGCAGGTCATACCTGAAACCATAAGGTCGTACCAACCAGGTCATACCTAATACCGTACCAACCTAAATTGCTTGACGTCGAGCCAGCAATGCCTGCAGGGCACTCCCCTCGTAGCTCACCGCCTCACGTCCGTCATGCCCTCGCACCTTCCCACTTCCTTCATCCCCATCCTCCTCTCCTCCTCGCCTTACATTCTGCTGTCCCTGCTCTGCCCTTCCCTACCCTATGCAAATCCAATTCCCGTATCCAAACCCTCTTCCTTATCTACGTAAATCCACTCGCCCCGCACACCCTGCTATACGACTGTTCCTGGCTACGCCACATGGCTACGCCTTCACTTCTTACCTAACCACAAATGTAAACCCCCCCCCCTGTACCGCTTTTCCAAACATCCCTGCAACCCCCCCCCCGCAGGTCCGGCTGCTGGAGGACCTGAACCCGGTGGACATCGAGGGCGAGGCGGGTCGCGCCATCGCCGAGCTCAAAGACGAGGACTGGGAGTTGGACGCCATGCAGCGGCGGCAGGAGGAGGCGGACGAGGAGGCGGCGTCCGCCTCGGACGAGGACAAGCTGGTGAGTCAGGTTTTGGGGTTGGGGTTTGGGGGTTGTAAATACCATCCCGATCCAAACCATACGAAACCAGCGGAGCGCAGGCAGAGGGGTGTTTGGGGCGGGCGGGCGCGATAGCATTGTGGCCGGTTGCAATGGCCGGGTGGGGATGCGATGGGGGTGGCGTGGCCGTGGTGCTTAGATGTTGATGCCGATCATGCATTTCTGTTTTATCCCCGCTTCACGGCGCCCGTCCTCTGCGTCTTCCTCTGCCTGCCTGCTCAGGTGGAGGACTGGGACCGTGAAGCCGCCACTGAGGCCTACCAGGTGGGTAATTAGATCATCGCTGCTGTGTGTTTGAGGGTGTGACTGGTTGCTAGCGTTTGGCGTGCCCGGAGGATCACTTGCACGCCCTACCTCGCTCCCCACGCGGACACCAAAAGCAACAACCCAACCCCCACACGAACACACACGCACGCCCCCGTGATCTATCTAACACACAAAAACTAAACGTAAAAACTAAACGTAAAAACAAATACGTACACACACACACACAAACACACACACACATACACACAGGAGTACGCGGTGCTTGTGGAGGAGCACCTGCGCGAGCGCGAGGCGGCGGAGGCCGCGGCGGCGGCGGCGGCGGAGGCCGAGCACGCCCGACTGGTGGCGCTGGCGGCGGAGAATGGCGGCGTGCTGACGGCGGCGGACGTGGCGGCGGCGGCGGCCATGGGCCTGGCTCTGCCGCCGGGGGTGGTGGTCATGGGCGCGGACGGACAGCCGATGCCGGTGGAGGTGGCGGGCGGGCGAGGTCGCGGCCGGGGCCGGGTGAGCTGCGAGCGTGTCGCGCGTGGATGTGCGTGCGCTGGCTGGGTGTTCAGCGCCTTGCGTTGTTGGGTGGCTGGGTGGCTGGGTGGCTGGGCCTGCTGAAGGGAAAGAGCAATGGGCAGGTAGTCGTTCTCGCGTTTGCGTTGTGTATGCCGGTCTGGTCTGACGTCATTAAGTGCAGGCAACGGTAAGATGGGAAAGCTACCGCTCGACTTGTGAGTCCACTATGCTTACAACCGCTGCGCGTGTTTCCCTGCAGGGTCGGGGTCGCGGCCGCGGCCGCGGTCGTGGAGGCGACGGCACCGATGGCGCGGCAGCACCCGGCTCCGAGGCCGGCGGCGCCGCCGCAGGCGGCTCCGGCCGCGGCGGCGGCGGCCGCGGCGGGCGGCGGCGTGCCTCGGTTCCCAAGGGTGGCTACGCCGAGTCCAGCGGCGAGGAGGAGGCAGACTTTTACGGCGACGACAGTGACGAAGACGGCGCGGGCATCACAATCGCGCAGACGGCGACCAAACGCACCACCCGCGGCGCCGCCGCGGGCGGCGTGGCCGGCACGCCGCCGCCAGGCGGCGGCGGCGGCGGCGCCGCCAACGGCATCGGCGGCGGCGTGCCCGGCGGCAGCACGAGCTGGATGGCACTGGCGGTGACGGATGCGAACTCGCCGGCGGCGGCGGCGGCGCCGCCGCCGTTGTGGAGCCCGGCGTGGGATCCAGCGCTGTGCAGCGCCGTGTCTACGGTCATGGACCGTACGGCGGCGGCGGCGCCGCCGCTCAGCTCCATTCCTTGGGTGGCGGTGTGCCAGGGCGTGCTGGCGGCGGTGCGTACGGCCTGCGCGGCGGCGGGTGCGGCGCCGCCGCCGGGCGCCGTCAGTGCGGAGCGCTGCCGCCGCCGCTTCGCGCAGCTGCTGGCGGCGTTCCGGCCGCACCTGGCGGCGGCGGCGGCAACCAATGGCGGCGCCGGCGGCGGCGGCGGCATGGCGGCGGGCGTGGCGAACAGCAGCGCGGCGCTGCTGGGTGACCTTCGCGAGCACCTGGCGAGGGCGGTGGACGGGTTGAGCCGCGAGGCGCTGCAGGTGCGGTTCTTGTTCTTCTGAGGTTTATGTGGTGACATGTCGCATTCATTTTCAGGCAACAGCATGCCAGAGACTTGGCTGAATGCATGCGCCCGCCTGCTCGCTTCCACCTCCAGTCCAACTTTAACGTTACTCTTTTTACCCCGCAACCGAGTGGTCCGAATCCACCAAATCCACCAAATCTACCAAACGTTGTTATGTTTTCACACAGGTGCTCAACAGCAGCGTGAGCAGTGTGCTGCGGCCGCAGCACGTGCTGTTCGGCCAGCCCTGCGCCAACGGACTTGTATCGATGCTGCAGGTTCGTTGTCGGTTGGCAACGGCACTTGAGCCCTCAACCGAATCATAGCTGGTTGTTGTGTGTTGTGGCTGTCGCGGGTTTATTCCAAGCCTTCATTCTTCTCGTCCATAGAACAATGTGCTTGCCAGCCTTTACGTTATATGTTTACGCAACATGTTCACGTGCACGCCGTTGTTCGTTTACCGCCACCCACAGCAAGTGCTGCGCTCGCGCGGCGGCGCCCGCCCCGCTCCGGCCCAAGTGGACCTGCTAGTGTCGCCAGCCGACGTGGAGTCCCTGTTCGGAGCCCTGAACGACTACCTCAGAAGGTGTGTGTGTGTGTGTGTGTGTGTGTGTGTGTGTGTGTGTGTGTGTGTGTGTGTGTGTGTGTGTGTGTGTGTGTGTGTGTGCGTGGCTAATGAGTACTAACGAGCGCTTCCGTGCATGGAGAACTGCACTGGGGCTGGGCGAAAATCGCCAGCTTGCTTGCTTTTGCCGTGCTGACAAGATGCGGCTAGGCTTGATGTCCCTTACACGCATGTGCATGTGTATGCACGTGCAGGCACCCGCCCCCTGCGCCGGTGGAGGGCGTGGTGGACACCAAGCGGCCCTACGTGCGACGCAAGGGGGTGGGGGCAGACGGCGAGGACGGGACCGCGCCCGCTGGGGCAGGGGGCGGCGGTGGCGGCGGCGGCGGCGGTGGCGGGTACCATCAGTACCAGCAGCAACAGCCGCAACAGCAGCAGCACTACCAGGCGCCGCCGCCGCCACAACAACAGCAGCAGCAGCAGTACCAGCAATACCAACAACCGCAGCAAGTGGCGCCGCAGCAGCAGCAGTACCAACACCACCAACAGCAGCAACAGCAGCAGCAACACCAGTCGCAGCACTACCACCAGCAGCAGCAGCCGCAAGCGCACGGCGCCGCGCCGGCAGCGCCGCCCGTGCAGGCGCCGCAAGCAGCAGCACCCGCACCCGCCACGGCACCACCAGCAGCAGCAACAGCAGCAGCACCAGCAGCTGCCAACCCCCTGGCTGCGGTGCATGCGCAGCTAGCGGCGGCGCAGGCGCAGGTGGCGGCGGCGCAGGCGCAGCTGCAGGCGCAGGGGCTGCAGCTGCCGCAGGCGCAGCAGCAGGCGGCGGCGCAGGCACAGGCGCAGCAGCAGCATCTCATGTACTACAACATGATCATGCAACAGCAGCAGCAGCAGCAGGCGCGGCAGCAGCAGCCGCAGCAGCAACAGCAGGGGCAATTTGGCGTGCAGCAGCAGCAGCAACAACACCAGCAGTACTACCAGCCGCCTCCGCAGTAATGCGGTTGTGGCAGTGGGTGGGAGAGGCATGGGTTGCCTTCGGCCAGTGCCACGGCGTGTGCCAATTTGACAACAACACGACTGGATATGCATGTCTGTGCGATAATGAGTGCGGATGGGTGCCCAGGGAGAACTCAATGCAGGGCTTGAGGCGTTGTGCCCCGGAAAGGCAATGAATGGACTTGATCTACACACGCGTGATCGACGCGTGTGAGGTCTGGGGCGGTTGTTGCATGGTGGCTGTGTGCGGCGGCAGTGGCGCGGGGGTTAGCGGCAGTCGCTTGGGTGACGGTGTGCACGGGATGCGAGCCGCTGCTTGACGCAATGCATTTGTGGAGGGCCAGGCGTGCAGGGCAGGCGTGCAGGGCAGGGCAGGCGGGGGCAGTGCAGGATATGCAGTTCTGTACGTACCGTATGGCTGTATGGGCCTGACGCGGGCTGTAAGGCTTCAGAAACCATTGCTCAAGTCTCCTTTCAAAGGTACGGGACCATCAGCCAAAGCCGCCAGCGGCTGCCATCTCAGGCTAGCGGCTGCATGCAATGATACAGCGCAGAATACGGTAGCGCAAGGCGCATGCGCGGAAGGTACGACTGGGGGTACGACTGCGAGTACGACTGGGAGGTACGACTGCGGGTACGACTGCGTCCTCCTGTGCGGCGACCCCGACTGCTGCAGCCTGGACGGCCCCAGTGCGTTGATCCCGCCGGGCGGCGGCAAGCTGTGCAGCAGGTGCAAGGCGGTGCGGTATTGCTGCGGCGCCTGCCAGCTGGCGCACTGGCGCGAGGGCGGGCACAGCGCGGCGTGTGCGCGGATGGCGGCAGCGACTGCCGATGACACAGCGTGATAGCGCTCATCGTAGAGGAGTCGACTGACACCACTTTGGTATGAAACGGAGGAGTTCCATCCCTTAACGACCGTTCTATACGGGAGGGGGTCGGTCGTCCGCTCAGGGGGGTTCCCGGGGGATTCCAGAACGTGGGGGCTGGGCGGCTGGCACTTTGTTTCCTATCCCCCGCTGAGTTCGGGCTGGTATCTACAGCCCCCCTCTGCGGGTCCCGCCAGGACCCGCCAGGGGCCCATGGCGGGGGGGAGGGTATACAAATACCAGCCCAAACGAAGCCAAACCTATGTAAACGAGCGGAGCATAGGCAGAGGCGAACGGTGGGGGGCACATAGGGTGTCATGCACGTAGTTTCAGCCATACGGCAATACGTAGGGACAGAGGTACTGAAGCCGCTGCATTGTGTGTTTCACCACCCCGGGTGCCCCGTTCAGATAGGGTATAGCCCCTATAGGAGTCATGTTCAAGCGGTGCAACTGCGGCGTGTCAGCTCTTGCCTGTGCCCCTGTGCCATGGTCAGCCGCAGTGCGACCCACAACTAGCCCGGCAGCTGCAGCCCTTTCAGCGCTAACCGCTCTCATTTTTGTTCCTACGCCTATTTGCATGTAAATAGGCCGCGGGGAAAATTCGGCATCTCGCTCGCAATCTGCATGCTGCCAAGCTGTCGCAAGACTGGTAGAGGGGCGCACAACGTGTCGAGGCTTTGCGCTGCATGGCATCTGGTCACGCATCTGCTTTCCTTTCGCAGACCACACAACGTCGACCAAAATGCGGTCTAGCTGGACTTCTGTCTGAGAAGATAGAAGCCGGTGGCGTGGCGGTCACGCGCGAGGAAAGCCTCGCTGCGTTAGACTTCCTGGTCGCGGCCCTCACCCGGCTGCGCTTTGAGGCGCTGTGCCTGCTAGGGCTGGTAGCGGTCCGCATGTGCGAGGACGCACGGCGAGAAGGTCAAGGCCTGCAGCCGCACTGCGCAACGTGTCGCCGGCTTCGGAAGACGGAGCTGGTGGAGGACGACGTGTACGCGGCGATCTGCGCTGTGTCGGTGTATGTGTGACCTCACCGAGCAGGGCCGGAAAAGGGGCTGGCCGTCCAAGCGAGACCAGCATCCTGAGGACGACCTTTTCCGGCATGTCTGCGAGGAGCACTTCCCGCGCGACGAGGAGGCCGCGGGTGCTCGCGTCAACAGGTCGGGCTTGACTCCCTTCCTGCCGCCGTTGTCGAAGGGCATGTTTACCAACGTAAACAACCACTACGGCGCAAACTTCGCAGCCTGGCTGGCGCGCAGCTTTCGCTGCCGCATCGACGACGAGCTTCGCGAGGTGGGGCAGGCGGAGGTGGGGCAGGCGGAGGCGGCGGGGCAGGAGGCGGGGCAGGCGGAGGCGGCGGGGCCGGCAGAGGCGGGGCCCCGGGGCGCGGTGCACGTGCTGTGGCACTACCACTTCTCCGCCTTCCGCCGAAGGAAGCGGCGCCTTTACTGAAGTTTTTCTCCTTTCCCACGTTCCATGTCCCGCAGCTCCGTACTCCAGCCACGGAAAAGCTGGACAAGCTGGCATGGAGCATGGCGCATGCCGTGCTCTACGACGGCGAGTTAGAGCAGCCGCGCTGGTGGGTGGGTTGGGCCCAGGGCGCCGCCGCGCAAGCTGCGGGCGGGGCGGCTGCGGCGGCGGCACAGGGCGCCGGCCCTGCGGGCGGGGCCGCCGCCGCGCAAGCCGCGGGCGCGGCGGCTGCGGCGGCGGCACAGGGCGCCGGCCCTGCGGGCGGGGCCGCCGCCGCGCAAGCCTGGACCGCCCTCGTTGACTACGTCAACGCCCAGCGTGCGTCGAAAAGGGCCGCAGAGCTGTTGCTGCGGGAGGTCAAGGGGGCGCAGGCCACGTACAAGAAGGCCAGCACGCGGCACATGGAATGGGCTGCGGAGATTCTCGCAGGCCTTGAGGCACGCCGCGATCAGCTGGGGGCGCAGGTGCAGCAACTGACGCAGGCGCAGCCGTTGACGCGAGAGGACACGCAGCGGCTTGCGTCCTTGCGCCGGGAACTGCATCGCGCACGTCCGTTCACGCTGACCCCCAGCCCCTCCTTCGCGCCGATCTATGTGCCCCTTGACAACACGTCCATGGCCCGCCTTCCTGGGCTGCTGCCCACCCTGGCAAGGCGCCATGGCGAGGTCTTCGCCGGTGCAGGCGCGGGCGCCGTGGCACCCTCCTCGTTTGTCCAGGCCGCGTTTGGCGGCGGGGGCATGCAGTCGTCTGCCACGCTGAACGCCGTCGGCTGGGGCCTGTTCCAGCTCGGGGGTGTGACCTCCCGCAACGCCCCCTTCGCCAACTACATCACCACGGACGGGGTGGCCTGCAGCGTCGCGCGAGAAGCGCACAACAAGCCGCTGGCCAACTTGAAGCCGGCGACCGCGCCCGCCGATGCGGAAGAGCTGTGCACCCTGGAGGAGATGAAGGCCACGCAGATCATCGGTGTGGACCCGTGCGGGGGAGGGAATTGGTTCATGGCAGCACGGTCTCCGCTGTACCAGCCAGGGCCCTGGGCTTGGGAGGGTGTCAGGGAGGGTGTCAGCCCTGCCCAGCGCTCCCTGCTCGAGCTGCACGACAAGCAGCTGGATGAGGAGTTGTTCCCTGGGCAGCTGCCGCCGGAGCCGCGTCGCAGGCGCAAGGGCGTCAGGCGCGAGGGTGGCGGGCGCAAGGGGGGCGGGCGCAAGGGGGGCCACCGCCGGAAGCAATCGAAGCACTGGCAGCCGCGAGCCAGGACAGCGCGGCGGCGGCGCCAGAAGCGGGGCCGATTCCATATGAGCATGGGCCACTGGCGGCACATACATGTCAGGCCTGGAACGACTCCAGCCAAACCGCCCACAGCTTGCGCCAGCCCTGCAGGCGTACATCGGCGGCATCCCCATGGCGGCGACCGCGTCGGCGGCCCGGTTTGAAGAGCGCCTGCGCTACCTCTTCGCCAGTGGGGCGGCAGGGCAGGCGGCGGGGCAGGAGGCGGGGCAGGCGGCGGGGCAGGCGGAGGCGGCGGGGCAGGCGGCGGGGCAGGCGGAGGCGGCGGGGCCGGCAGAGGCGGGGCCCCGGGGCGCGGTGCATGTGCTGTGGCACTACCACTTCTCCGCCTTCCGCCGAAAGCGCTGGGCTGCGTTCATCCAGCGCGACCGCGCGCTCCACCGCGTCGCCAAGCAGCTCACGGGCGGCAGGCCCAAGGAGCAGGTGGTGGTGGGGTGGGGTTCGTGGGCCTTCCAGGGAGGGAAGGGCGGCTCCCCCATCTCCGTCAGGGGCGGGCGCGCGCTGACGGGGCGGCTCATCAAGCTGCTCCGTGAGCGCTACGCCAAGCATGTGTTCATCGTCGATGAATACAAGACCTCCAAGGTGGGTGGGTTGAGTGGGATTGCAATTGCTGGTGGGTGGGTTTATGCCTGGTGGGTGGGTGGGTGGGTTGAGTGGGATTGCAATTGCTGGTGGGTGGGTTGAGTGGGATTGCAAGGTGGGTGGGTTGAGTGGGATTGCATGGTGGGTGGGTTGAGTGGGATTGCAAGGTGGGTGGGTTGAGTGGGATTGCAATTGCTGGTGGGTGGGTGGGCCGCTGGGTTTATGCCTGGCTTTAGCGGAAGCCCTTGTGTGGCCCCCCTCCCTCCCACCCTCCCGACCACGCAGACCTGCTACAACTGCGGGTGTCAGGAGATGGCCATCAAGCGGCTTGGGGGGCTGAAGGAGGGGCAGCGGCCCTGGTCGGTCAAAGTCTGCAACGACTGCTTGACGACCTGGGTGAGGACCGTGCATGTGCGGGGACGGCTGGGCACTGGGGACGGATTGATTGACAGGTTGACGGTTGGGACAGCTCATGTGCGCTCTTTTCTTCCTCCCCGTTCCCCATCCCCAGAACCGCGACGTCTCCGCCGCCAACGTGATCCGTGCGTGGGCTCCTCCTGCTGAAGCTGATGGGCTTCGAGCGGCCGACCAAGCTGCAGCGGCCGCCATGGCCGCCGGCAACGGCGGGGCCGGGCTGAGAGCCTGAACGGCGCTAGCAGGGCGTGGGGCTGAGGGTGCACGTGTCGATTGGCGGCGAGTGACGTGACTAGTTTGTTAGCTGCGGGTTAGTACGGACTGTGCACCCCACCCAACCGGCCACGTCCGGATTTGCGGGGATGCCAAAGGCCCCCAACATAGAGGCGTGTGCTTAGTAGGCGCCCGCGTCAAGGTGGCTGGGTTGATAACGACCCGGGAGGGGAGGGCTCAGCCCTTTTCCTGCCTCCCTAAGGCAGCCACCTCATTGTTGTTCCTACGCAGGCCTTGCAGCCTCCAGCTTTCCCTGCCTGTAAGCCTGTGCCCATGTGGCAGGAACAGCGTTCTGAAATTCTGTTTCACTGTCTCACCGCTGCCTCCCCTGTACGGTACTGAATCCATTCAGCTAGACAGCCCAGCCCAAATGTCAGCTTTCCGCCTGCCTGCAATCTCAATAACGTCATTTCCGTGTCTCGGTACTAGCTAGCCAACAAATCTTCCCTGCTTCCAGTCTCAATTCCTCCAGGCAATGCCTCAGATGCCTCTCATCCCCACACGCAGACTAGTGGACGTGCGATGGGACAGTGTCAAGGCAGGTTGGTGAAGTCCCGCAGGGTGCAGCTAATTCCCAGACATGGCGGCCCCCGCGCAGGGGAGCCGGGGTAGGGAAATCAGCCGGGGTGAGCTTGTCTCACTCCTCCTTAAGACACGCGGGCACCTGTGCCCTTCGTAGATATTATTTCATCAGGGGTGCCCCTGCTCAGCGTGTCCTCATACGTACACGCTGGGTGTGCCGTAGGCGCGCTTTTCAGTCGATCCATGGGCAGCACGGTCAATCCTTGTATCGCAGCCAGCAAGGGGGAAGCAGTGGGCGTGGTCACGATTTTCTGAGGTTCCCGGCTCGGCTGGTTCACAGCTGTCCGGCAACGGACATGGGAGCGTCGACTTGTCGTTTTCTAAATACCTTTTCCTGTAGAGAGCGACAGGCATGATGGCATCCGCATGATGGCATCCGCCCGAGATGGGGACCGGGGAACTCCCACCTGTCCCCACCCACTACTGTCCCACACGGGCAGGGGTTCCCCTGTACACGGGCGGGTCCATCCGGGGCCGAAACCCGAGATTGGGCGTTCCAACTCATACACTGCAGTTATAATCCTATACAGCGCGTTACCCTCCGTATATGTGTATAGCAAGTGTTCACGCCGTAGAAGCGGGCTGAGGGCCTAGGAAAGTTGCTGCAGCTCAGCTGCCAACAGCTGCAAGGCCGTTTACATCCACACATGTCTGCACCTCGAATTAATAGCGCAACGAGGCTGCGCGAGAAGTTGTTGAGCGTCAATGAGCTGGGCTATGCGGACGAGCTGTTCCTTGCCCTGGATCGGCACTGGGAGAAGCTGGGCTACCATGCTGGAGCATATAATAGCGACTATGACGACGCAGTCCTGGCCGGCGCGGTGGCGGCGCACGTTATTTCGGCTCATGCGATGGCTCGAGGTGGCGCCGACCAGCTTGCTGCTTGGAATTGCTTCATTAAATCAGCACATCTGCTGATTAAACTGCCTACGGCATGGCCACCTACGGCGCGTGTAGGCCTAGCGCTGCTGCGAGCCGATGTGCTCAGCGCATACGCGCGCATCGCTGCCGCGGTCGGCCGGCAACAGCCCCGCGGTCTGTCCGCGGCGGACGGCAGCACCAACGGCAGCTCCAGCGGCAGCAGCAGCAGCAGCAGCAGCAATGGTGATGGCGGTGACAGCAACAGCAACCGTGGCAAGGGGGTGGGTGACAGAGGTGGCGAGGCGGGTTGCAGGGCCCCCGGCGAGACGCAAGCGCAGCTTGACTCCTACACGGTAATGACCAGCACCGCGTTATTTCACGATCTGATTGTTGCAGCCGACCAGACCTGTGGGTTTGCCGAGCTGCTGACCGCGCTCGAACGCACACAGCTGCTCGAGCACCAAGCCGGTGCCATCCTGCGTCTGGCGTCAGCGCCGGCGTCGGCGTCGGCGGCAGGGCGGCAGGCGGCAGCGCAGACAGCAACAGCTGCCGCAGCGGCAGCAGACGCTACGTTCGCCGCCTTGGCAACGGAGGAAGGAGTTGCGCCCGGCGGGTCGCCGCAGCAGGCCGGCGGCACTTGCAGCAGCGGGGCCGATCCCGCAGCTGCAGCCATCCTTGCGGCGAGATCATTCACCGGGTTCGCCTCTGTGCTGGTGTGGCCTCCAAGTAACGGGCCCGTGAGTCTGGAACGCCTGGCGCCGCCGGCAACAGGGGCAGCGGCCGGGCCGCTGGCGGCGGCGGTGGCGGCACCTGCTGCTGCTGCCGGCGGCCGTAGCTGTGCTAGCAGCGGCCATGGCAGTAGTAGTGGATGCGTTGGTCAGGGCGGGAGCAGCAGCAGCAGTGCTAGCGATGGCAGTAGCAGCGTGCGGCCCGCAGAACGTGAGGCCACGGCGGCGCCGTCGCCGTCGCCCGCTGCTGATGAGAGGGCTGAGGCGTTCTTTCAGTCGGAGCTGCCGCGTGTGCGGTCGCTTCTGAGCGGTCCGTGTGTGCAGCTGCTGCTGGCCTGGGTTTGGGCCTGCGTGCAGCAGAGTGTGACGGCTACTCCCGTGGCAGGCGGCGCACAAACTGCCGCCGCCGGCAGCGGACCAGCCGCCGCCGCCGCCGCCACCGCCGCCGCCGCCGCCGGGGCTGCATCTGCTGCGGCCGGGGGTGCACGCGGGGCGGCGGACCTGCTGGACTGGCGGCGGAGGCGGCGCATAACACAGAACCTGACGTCCCCGCCGCTGCCGTTGCCACAGCCAATGCGGCAGACGCTACGACTGCCGCGCGAGCTGCCAGTGAGGCCGCTGCCCGGTGACGCAGTACTGGGCGCCGAGGACGGCAGCGGCATTGACGACAACCGGCAGCAGCTACTGAAGCAGGTGATGCAGATGGCGGTGGGGGTGATAAATGCCATGCAAGTCACAGTCGGTGGCGGCGGCGCGCCCCGCCGCCGCCGCAGCGGGTTAGGCAGCAGCAGCCCGGCGGCCGCCGCGGCAGCTGTAGCGGCCTCCGACCTCGCCGCCACCGCGCCCCAGCAGCCGCAGCAGCCGCAGCAGCTACAGCCACAGCCGGCGGCGCCAAGTACGGCAAGGCGGAATGACAGCGGTGGCGGCAGCGCGCGGGCCGCGACACCCGTCGCTGCCGCTACCCTTTCCGCGCGCCACGCCTACAGCCTCCTGCTCACGATGCTTCACGACTTTGTTTCGGTGGCAGCGCCAGCGCCGCCGCTTCAGGGGCTGCTGAGCGTTGGGTCCCACGTGCTGCTCCGGCTGCTGACGGAGCTGCCGCCGCGCCAGGCAGCGGCGCGGCTGCCGGGGCTGTGGCAGCTCCTTGTGAGGCTGTTGCCCGTGGAGCCCGAGGAAGTCATGTGCGAGGCAGTTGGAAGAGCGCTGCAGCTACAGACGCAGCCTGTGGGCCTTGAGGGCCTGGCAGCGCTGGGCCATGCAGCAGCGCAGCTGCCGCAGCGGGCAGCAGTAGCAGCGGCGCCAGCTGCGCCGCAGCCGGCTGTTGCAGCCGCAGCTGCTGCCACAGTTCCTGCTGCCGTGGCAGCAGCAGCCGGCCCCAGCTACAGCCTGCGCTGCGCGCTGGACGCGGGGCTGCTGCCAGCGCTGGAGCGGGCGCTGCGCAACCCAGCGGCGTGGCCGCCCCCCAACCCCAGCGCCCGCCGCGAGGGCGACCCGCAGCTCAACGACCTGGTGCATGCAGTGTTCCAGGGCTCGTGTGCCGTGCCGGCGCTGCTGGCACACGGAGACCTGGCGGACGCGGCGAGCCTGGTGGCGACCCTGGGCGCGGCGGCGCGAGCGGTCGCGGGCATGCAGCCTCTGAATCTTCTTGTGCTAATCGAAACCGGCATGACTGCCGTCACACTCCTGCTTTGTGTGCTGGATCAGCTGTGCGCGGCTCTGGATGCGCAGGTGGCTAAGCCGACACAGGCCACATCCGCGTCGGCATTGGCATCTGCGTCAGTTCGAGCGGCGTCGGCGGTGGCAATGGCTCCATCCGCGGAAGGCTTGGCGCTCATAGCGGCGCTGGGCGGCGCGCCGCCGCCAGGCTCGCCGGCAGCGGCGCAGCAGGCTCTGCTCGCGTCCTTCGCGCTGCAGCAGTGGCTTCCAGTCCTGATTTCCATGGTCGGCCACTTCCTTCGCGATGTGTTGTTGCGTCAAGTGTCGGCAGCAGAACGCAAACTTCCGGACACGAAGGCCCTTGTGGTCACGCTGCTGCGCGCTCTGCGTCCTGCTACGCGCGTTATGCTGGCGGTGGCGGCGGCGGCCGGCGAACCAAGCGGCGTGGAGGCGGCGGCGGCCAGCGGCAGAGACGTAGCGTCAATCCACGCAGGGGAGGCGGCGGCTGCAGCCCAGCAGAGACGAATGGACGCCTGGCGGCGCGTGATGCTACAGCCCTGCGCCAGCGCCGTGCAGCGGCTCGTGGTGATGATGGTGTTGCTGGCACAGCAAGGCGATGGTGGCGCTGCCGCAGCCGTCACGATTCCCCCGAAGCTGGAGGCGGCAATGTGGGACCTCATCACTGCCTATCTGGCGGTGTGCGGTCCGGAGCTTGAGCTGATGATGTTGCTTCAGCCGGTGCCGCCCGGGCCGGTGCAGCGGGCGGCGGGCGGTGCTGCTACTGCCGCAACAGGCGGCCGCCGTGACCGTGCTCGCGCCGACCGCGCCCGGCGTGGTGGCAGCAGCAACAGCAACAGCAGTGACAGCACCCGTCCCGCCGCCGCCACGCCACCAACACAGGAAACGTTGGTCGGCTCGTTGCTTGTAATTGCAGCGCAGCGGCAGGGCAGCCGCCACGGCGCGTTACTCACATATCTGAACTCGGCGGGGCGGGCTCAGCTGCTGTTGCCCTCACAGACGGCGGCAGCGGCAGCAACTGAAGGGCCGGCTGCCGCTACTGCTCCCGCTGCTGCTGCATCTAGCGGCCCTCGTGCTATTGCTGATGCTACCGCTGCTGCCGCTACCGCTGCTGCTGGTGATGCTGCTGCTGGTGATGTGGTTGCCGCGGGCGCGGAGGCGGCGCTGCAACTGCGGCGTGTGCTGCTGCGAGACCCGGCCTGGCAGCGGCGCTACGGACCGCCTATGTCGTGGCTGCTGTCGCCTGTTGAGATGGAGGTGCGGCTGCGGCGGGGCGGTGTGGTGCCGGGTGGCGGGGCCTGGTGCTGTGACGGCGAGGGGTGGCCCATGGTGAGCGGCGGCGGCATAGGTGGCAGCAGCGATGGCGGAGGCAACAGTAGCGATGCAGGGGCGGCAGCCGCCCAGGGCGCCAGCGGTGGTGACGACTGCGTCCTCCTGTGTGGCAACCCCGACTGCCGTAGCCTGGACGGCCCCAGTGCGTTGATCCCGCCGGGCGGCGGCAAGCTGTGCAGCAGGTGCAAGGCGGTGCGGTATTGCTGCGGCGCCTGCCAGCTGGCGCACTGGCGCGAGGGCGGGCACAGCGCGGCGTGTGCGCGGATGGCGGCAGCGGTGGCGGCGGCACCTGCAGGTCCTGTGGCGGATGTACAGGCGGGGCGGCGTAGCAGCCAGCGCATGCTCTGAGTGCGTGCTTGGTTCACATGTGCGATAAGGTTTGCTCGGGGAGGAGGGGCCCATGGAGGAGATACGATAGAACCCGGCTTCAAATTTGACGCGCAACAGGACGATCCGCCTGCTGTGTGTTGGGCTAGATGGGCTGCTAAGCGGCCTGGACCTCGAAGATGGGTTATATATGATGGAGCAATAGGCAGGCGTTGTCTCGGCATGGATGTTTGGGGCCGGCGGTGCTGTGCTGTTTCCAGCGGTGCGTTGATCCCGCCAGGCGTGGTGTGCAGCTTGCGGTGCTCGCAGCGGCGCAGGGCCGTTGTGAGCTGGCACGGAGACCCACGATAGGTGGATGATCACGTGATAGTAGGCCCATGGCTTGAGTGACCGACGTGACAGCAGATGCTGGATTGCTGCACCGCGCAAGTGTATGTACGTAGCTACTGCACAGTTGACGACACGACCCACATCAGTGTTTCAGGCTTTCGGCGCCAGTATTCATACAGTAGGCATTAGCTGCCACGGATCAACGCCCTCAGGGTACGGTAACCCTTGTTGTGCATTGCTCCGCGCCGAACATTGCACAGTCCGTTACTCACACGCACACTCTCTCCGGCGTTTAGATTCATGCCAGTAGTGACATGTCCGGATCATACACGTCCATAGTCATCAGCACACCTAGAGCACTCCGCTTATCCACCACTACCACAAGCGCCACAGGCAGCGCAAATGAGAACCGCTTACGGGTTCGGGTCTAGACGAGTGCACGCAGCCGACCTGATGTATAGCCGTGCCAGGAGCAGGTACGTACATGCCGTACACACAGCATGAGGATGAAGTCAACACGCCATGCTAGCTTGCTATGCAGTTGCAACCGCAGCTGTGCAACATGAGTCCAACATCGCAGATGTCAACACGCACGCCAAGAGGTAATAACACACACCTATTGCTCATCACGTAAAGCAGTGGCAGCACCAGTACCGCCGCACCCGCTTACATGCGCGCAGTCTTGTGCTACTGCCACGCACGGGTCCCGACATTCCTGTTCCAAATGGGTGTGTCAATCCAAGGTGTCATGACATAGCTTCAGCCGTACGGCAGTGCACAAGGACAGGTATACTGAGGCCGCTGCACACCGCGCGACATTACCCCGGGTGCGCCGTTACGTTCAGATTGGGTATAGCCCCTACAGGAGTGTTCAAGCGTGTTAGTGCGGCATGTCTGCTCTTGCCTGTGCCCCATGTGTCCTGGTCAGCCTCAGTGCGACCCACAACTAGCCCGGCAGCTACAGCCCTTTCCGCGCTAACCGCTTCGCAAACGTACGACGCCGTGCCGCGCCGCTGCCCCACTCATGCCACGCTACCTCCGCCATGCTCCGCTGTTCAAACCCTACCCACTGCGCCCGCCTGCCTCCCAATCCAAGGCCCATAAAACTGTGGTTGCCGCAGCTCAGGCTATTGAGGGCTCCCGCCGCCTGCTGCTACCGCCAGGGCTGCTGAAGGGGCTGAGGCCTGGGAGGCTGCCGGCGGCACAGCCTCGCAACAAGCAGCCTCACAGGCACTGCTGACGGTGGCACTGGCGCCCTCGCCCTCCACCACATTGCTGCCAGGCTCTGCCGGCCCCGGGGCCGCAGGCGTGGCTTCCCTCACCATGGCCGCAGCCGGCGCCGACGGCCCTGGGAGGCCACGTAAGTTTGTGAAGGCACGTCGGGAGCTGCCGCCGGTGCCGGCGGCGGGCCTGGCGCTGCCAGGCGTGGCAGCAGGCACCGGCCGTGAGGTTGAGGGTGATGCGGATGATGAGGCGGCCGACGGTTGGTGACGTGACGATGGCGTGGTGGAGGACAGCGGCTGTCGTTGAGCACTACTGTGGGGGCGTTTGCTGCTGCTGGTCGTGGGTGAGCTACCGGTGGTGGTGGTGGCGGCGGTGGTGGTGGTGGCGGCAGGACGCGGCGCCTGCCGACCCACCGGCCCGCCGCCACTGCTTGCACCACTGCTGGTGCCGCCCGCAGGCCGGCTGCTGCAAGCCGAGTCCACCACAGCCCGCCGCCCGCCGTCCAAGCCACCTCCACCTCCACCCACGCCCTGCTGCGAGCTGCCCGCGCGACTGCTGCCTTTCCTGGTGGGTTTGGTGCCTCCGCTGTTGCCGCTGCCTCCATCGCTGTCACCTCCACCGCTGCCACCGCCGCTGCTGTGCCGCGCCCCGGGCGGTGCGAAGGCAGCTCCAGCGCCCACCCCGGCCGGCCCCGCAGCGTTGCCGTACGACCCCTGCTGCTGCTGGGCCTGATGGGGCTGCTGGTACGGCCCCGAGGGCCACGTGGGCTGCGGCCCTGTCCTGGGGCGGTACAGCACGTGCACCTTGTCGTACGCAACATCAAGGAGCGGCCTGAAGCCTTGGTGGTGGTGGTGGTGATGCTGCTGCTGTTGCTGTTGCCGCTTCCGTGCCAATTCTGTAGAAGGCTCTGATCGGCCTCGCCCGGCGGAGGCGCCGCCGCCGCCACCGCCACAGCTGCTGCTGATCACGCTGAGACTGGGGCTGGCGGCCGTGTCCTCGCGTGCAGGTGCCGAGGAAGGTGCGGTCTCGGGCACACGCGGAGATGCCGTTGCGGTCGCCAGGGGCATCGACACGCATGGCGCGGGCGATAGCTGCAGCTGTGGGCGGCGATGTGGAGCGCCGCTGGCGGGCGTGGCAGGCGCACTGCGTGCAGCCACCGCCGGTACCGCTGGTGATAACGGCTTGCTGCTACTGCCGCCACCAGCGCCAGCGCCGCCGGACCGGCCGTTGCTACTGCCGCTTGGGCTGGCGGCGGGCAGCGGCCCCTTGATGCCCGGGGGTCGGGCGTTGAACTCATGATATGCGCGGAGGTCGGGATAGCCCACCCGGTAGGCCGGCTGCTGCGGCTGTAGCTGGTGCTGCGGGCCGCGGGCAGCCATCAGGGCGGCGGCTGAGGGGCTGCTACAGCTATGGCTTCGGGTGGAGCTGACGGGGCGCTTGATGGACTTGGATGCCTGGAGTGATGGATGGATGGAGTGATGGAGTGATGGATGGATGGAGTGATGGAGTGATGGATAGATGGATGGATGGACGGATGGATGGATGGATGGATGGATGGATGGATGGGTACATGGTTGCGGGGTCCGGGGGCCAATGTGGTTGGGGACTGTGTGAGCTGTTGCTCTGCACGGTACGGCGGTTCCGTGACGCGCATTCCCTCGCTCCCGGCTCCGACCCTCCCCACCGCTTAACAACGCATGCACGCTCTGACAACCACCGCTCACCTGCAGTCCTACGACTGTAGTTGCAGCTGCTAGCTCCGTCTCGGTGCCCGCGGCGCGAAGGCTGGCGAGGCGCTTCAGCAGCTCTCGGCGCCGCGCGGCCTGCAAAACCGCACACAGGGGCAACGGGTAGTCCAAGCGCGCGGCCGGACAGGGGCAACACCCGAAGTGTCATTCAGGGTTGAAAAGCGACAACGTGTTCGACAGCTGTTTGGCAACTTTATCTCGTTACGCTTGTTGGCGGGCGTGGAGGCCATGAACTTGCACCATCGGTAACTGTTGATCCAACGCCATTTACTGCGGTTCTACCCTTCCATGCGCCACAGTTCAATATGCATGTCCCACTACAGCTCCAAGAATGGCCAAAACGCTGCGGGGCCTGGTAAGCCGCTCTCATGGCCTTGCCATGCTCCTGATGAATTGAGCGCTTACCTCCAAACTGTATTCATTGTCGTCTGCTGCGTCTAGCCCAGCGTCTCCGGCACTCTCCAGCGCTGAGATGTTTGCCATTAAGTGTCACCGTCAGCGGTTTGCTCTTGAATTGACAGAGCCGAACTAGATAATTTAACTCAAGTTATAAGCCGGTGCACCACATGTGAAAAACTGAGTTTCTGGTTCTTGGTGACCGAGTTGCGGAGGCAACCGTTTGCTGTCCGTATCGTGACGTCTCCCAATTATGGTATTGCAAGTTTAGTTGGCTGACCGGCCAACGATCGAAACCGAGAAAAGTGAGGCGGATTGACGAGGCGGTCGTCGTCTCAACACGGTTTCCCTACATCGCCTCGCCCTCGTTTGTCAATTTACGGCGCGCACCAGAATCCAACATAACTCCGCCCTCGGTAGTCTGCCGGCCTGCATGCCACACGCACGGCCCCAACTCGGCGGCACCAATTTCCGAACGCACGCCACACAGCTTCCTACGTCCACGAACACCCCCTGCCCGGCCCCCTCTCCCCCTCAAGCCCCCCTTCCCACCTCCCCTCTGCCCCACCTCTCCGCACCCTCACCCCAGCTCACGCCTCCGACGGCCCCTCCCCCTCCCCACCACCACCGCCCGCCGAATCGCCAGTGTACCCGCTCGCCTCGCCTCCACCCGGCCCGCCGCCGCCGCCCTCGCCCTCGTCATCTGGCGCATCCAGCTCCGCATCCAGCTCCGCCTGCCTGCCCGCCCGCTCCTCTGGATCCAGATCCTGCTCATCTCCGGAATCGAAATCCTCGTCCTCGTCCTCGTCGTCGCTGTACTGGTAGTAGCCGGTAGGCAGGACGCCCATGTAGAAGGCCAGCTCGTTGAAGGTGAAGGTGCCCAGCTTGGAGGTGTCGATCTGTGAGGAGGGGGAAAAGGAGGGTGTGTGGAGGCGGTTAGGAGGCGGTTGGGAGGGGTTTGGGAGGCGATTGGGAGGGGATTGGGAGGTGGTTGTGTGCAGGGGTTATTTGCCCGAGCCGAGACGGCCCAGAGAAATATGCCCCAACAAGTTAGCCAAGGAATCGTCGCCCAACCCGACGGGGTCCGGAGGTGGCCGCAAGCGGGTGGAATGGGAGGCACCATTGTGGGCAAAGAATGCGCGTGCGCACATGCAGCGTAACCCCTCGCAACCCCTCCACAAGTCCCCATCCCTCCCACCCCCCCACCCCCTCGCCTGCGCTCCGCTAGTTTCGCTTATTTTGCCTAGCTCGGGCTGGTCCTTACAAACTCACAACCCCCCTCCACCCGCACCTGCATGAAGACGTCCACGAAGCGCTCGAAGGTGCCATCGTCCTGGCGGATGCGCGCGGGGCACTTGAGGATGTCGGCGTGCTGGCGGTTGCGCCGGAACGCCGCCAGGATCTCGCGCCGACACACGCCGCCGTCCAAGTTCTTGTCCATGGCCTGCAGGGCGGTTCATATGTGTGTGTGTGTGTGTGTGTGTGTGTGTGTGTGTGTGTGTGTGTGTGTGTGTGTGTGTGTGTGTGTGTGTGTGTGTGTGTGTGTGTGTGTGTGTGTGTGTGTGTGTGTGTGTGTGTGTGTGTGTGTGTGTGTGTGTGTGTGTGTGTGTGTGTGTGTGTGTGCTGGAGGTGTTGGATGTGTGAAAAAAACAAGAAGTGAAGGAGTCGACATCATGGCAGGTCTGAGGGCAGGTGTGTACGTGGCACGGTGGTGTGTTTGAGAGAGTGCATATTGGCAGGTGGTGCTTGGGTGGAAGTTGTTTCCATCAGTCCCAGCAAAGCAACAGAGGGCGTTATGAGGCCACGTCAGATGCCATGTCCGACTGCAGATGACAGCACATCAGCTGCACGTGGCACCCAGCGCCCCCCTGCCCCTGCCCCCTGCCCCCAGCGCACCTTGAATATCTCCCGCGCAAAGTGTGCCGCGGGGTCGTCGTCGCCCACCTCCGGCACCTCCACGGCAATGGGCGTGTACACCATGTGCTGCGACTGGGGCAGGACCTGCGTGTGTGTGTGTGTGTGTGTGTGTGTGTGTGTGTGTGTGTATGTGTGTGTGTGTGGGGGGGGGGTGGCGTGTGAGTGTGTTTGTGCGTGTGTTTGTATGTGTGTGTGTGTGAGAGAGAGAGTGTGTGAGAGAAAGTGTGTGTGTGTGTGTACGTGATGCGTGTGCGTAGGGGTGGAAGGATGAGAGAGTGGGTGGGTGGCAGGTTGCAGAGGGGTGGTGGGCAGGACGGTAATCCTTTCCGGGTTTGGCAGGGTCCGGCCCGAAGCGCACCGCACCTCCGTCCCCGACGCTTATCCACAACGCACTGGCGCATGACTGACTGCCTGCTGCCTGCGGCGCCCACAGGCCTCCCGCACATCACCCAAACCCCCCGCCCGCCACCCCTCCTGCCATACTCATGATCAAATCACTCCGTTTTCCATGAACGGCTAACCCCCTCCCCCCTCCCGCTGCCTGTGCTCCGCTCGTATTTACTTGGTTCGGTGTAGTTTGGGCTGGTATTTACACCCCTCCGACGCCCCCTGCTATGCCCCCCCCTCCCCTCCCCTACAACCCCCCCCCGGCCCCCTCCCGCCTCACCGCCAGCTGCACCAGCGGCACCCAGGCGCAGCTGCTCAGGTGGTCGTTGTGCATGTAGGCCATCAGCGTGGCGGCGCGGCAGCGCGGCACCTGCAGCAGCAGCAGCAGCATGCCGTGGAGTGGGAATGGGAATGGGAATGAGAGGGTTTCGCACTTGTCTAGGGGGGAGGAGAAGGCTGTTAGCATGCGTGTGTGCAATGCAGGCTCTCAGCTGTGAGTATAAGCGGGAAGCAAGCCCCGCGGACTGTCTTGGGCGGCTGCAGGCGCCTACCTTTCCAAGAGCAACAACCGCCTACGCGGCTGCCGTAATTACCGTACAGTGCTCACGCACACTCCCCCCGGCCCCACTCCCCCCGGCCCCACTGCCCCCGGCCCCTCGCCCCCGGCCCCCACGCCGCCACGCACCTGCAGGGAGGTGGAGAAGGCGAAGCTGTCGTCGTCCGCCGCCGCCAACTCGATGGGCTGCGTGTGTGTGTGTGAGTTTTGGGAGGAGGGGGGGGGGGGCGCGAGAGCAGGTGAGAGGAGGAGGAGGCGAAGGGCACATGTGGGCGGGGACACAGAGCGCCAGTGGCAGTTACGTGGTTTGCTCAGGTGGGCCACAGGCATTCGGATGAGTGTGATGCCCCATGCCCCACCTCCCACCCCATGACCCCTTCCTCATTTCCCCTCCCCTCCCCGCCCCCGCCCCCGCCCCGTTCCCCTCCGCATCCACGCCCGCCTCTGCCCCCGCCCCTTTCCCCCCGAAAGCACCCCCTCCGCCCGCCCCCTCCGCCCCCGCCCCTCCGTCCCCCCTCCGCCCCCCCTACCACTTCCTTAACTAATCATGAATGTAACCCCCCCCCCCGCGACCCCGCCCCTCCGCCCCCACTCGGTCCCCTCCCCCACCTGCTGCAGCCCCCCCCCCACCTGCTGCAGCCCCTCCGCCATGAGCCCCACTCGGCTGGCGCCCGGCACCACTCGGCCCCCACGGCCCCACCTGCTGCAGCCCCTCCGCCATGAGCCCCACGCGGCTGGCGCCCGGCACCACCAGCTTGAAGGGCTCGGAGCGGTCCGCCTCCAGCGGGCGGTGCGGCGGCGGCGAGATGAGCTGGCAGCCCGCCTCGTACCTGTTGTGTGTGTGTGTGTGTGTGTGTGTGTGTGTGTGTGTGGCCGTGTGTGTGTGTGTGTAAGTGTGGGTTTTGGGTAGTCTGTGTGTTAAAGAGCACAAGGAAAACGTTGCGCCGTAGTCTGTGTGTGTGATTGTGTGATTGTGTGTGTATGTGTGTGTGTGTGTGTGTGTGTGTGTGTGTGTGTGTGTGTGTGTGTGTATGTGTGTGTGTGGCGCCACGTGCACGGTATACCATACGTGTGGGTGCGTGTGGGCATGTGAGGGGGTTTCGACCTGTGGTGTGCACATACGCCCATGCCCACAGACACACGCCACGGGCACGCACACACGCACCAGTGCGGCGAGCCGAAGGGCAGCGGCGTCCGCAGCACCGCGGGCGAATGCAGGATGCCGTCCTCCGCCTCGTCGTGCGGCTGGATGCCCGGCAGCGTGACCTGTGCGTGTGTGTGTGTGTGTGTGACGTGCTGTATTAAGGAGAACAAAAAGCATGCATGCAAAAACACGCACAAGCAAGCATGGCGACCAGGGACCTCAAGGGAACAGAAGCAGGCTCGTCCCCCTCTCCCGCGCCCCCAGCGCACCCTGTACCGCTTTCCGAACCATCTTTCCAACCCCCCTCCAGGCGCCCTCCCTCACCTTGACCCGCAGCAGCTGCTGCTCCTCCACCACCCTCAGCGCCAGCCCCGGCGCCGGCAGCCCCTCCACCGCCAGTGTCAGGCCGCCGCCGGGCAGCTCGCGCACATGCGACACCTGCACGCGGGGGCCAGGGCGCAGCAGGAGGGCGCAGCAGCGAGGACTAGGACGAGGTTTGGACAGGGAGCTAATGATGGGGGACGAATGAGGGGGAGGGCCGAGAACGCGCTGACGCCCGCCCCCACCTGTCGTCAGGACCCAGGGCCCTCTCGCCTCCCTCCACCGCTGCTGCCTCCCCCTCCCCCCTCTGCCCTTCAACGCCTGATGTCTCTACTTGCCGCCCCCTGATTCCCAGTATCCTGTTCCCAATATTTCAACCTTGCAATCCCCCCTCTCCCCGCCCCGCCCCCCCAGCTGCGCTGCTGCTCACCTCCATCTCGTACTCCCCGGGCGCGGGCAGTGAGAAGTACATCTGGTGCAGCTGTGCGGCGTGGCTGTCCGCACCGAACGACACCTCCACCTGCCCGTGCGGCCCAGCCACAACCTGCGTGCGGCGTGTGCGTGCGTGTGTGTGTGTGGGGGGGGGGGCGCATGCGCTAGAAACACAGCATGGAAGGGTGTTTGCGTGCATTGAGCGAGTCAAAACCTACCGTGCCCCCCGCTGTTCATCAGGACACACGCATGACCCCTCCCCCTTCCCCCTCCCCTTATTGGGTTCGGTTTAGCTTGGGCTGGTATCTACAACCCTCTGTATCTTCGCTTCTTCTTAATCACCATGAATGCAATCCCCCTCCCCCCTCCCCCTCCCCCCTCCCCCTCCCCGGTCGCACACGCACGCACACGCACACACGCACACACGCACCTGCTGGAAGGCGTAGGCGGGCGCGCCCGGCTCCCGCGGAGGCCACTCCGCCACCACCCGCCGCGCCCTGTCGTACAGCCGCTGCGCCAGGTGGCAGCCGCGCCGCCGCGGCGCCGCCACCGCCAGCGCGAAGGCGGGCAGCACGCCGCCCTGCCGGATGGGCAGCAGAGTGTTGACGGCGGCCAGGCTGGCGTCGCCCAGGCGGCAGCCCTCCGCGAAGAAGGCCACGGAGGCGTACGGCAGCTGCCACCACACCTGAGGAGGAGGCATGGCGGGCACGGGGGCATTGGGGGCATTGGGTCGGGTTGGTGTTGGGGGTTTGCGATCGTGTCGGGTCATGCGACTGGTGCCATAGTGGCGGTGGGCCAGAAATGGGCAGACACCGGCACGAACCCGCCTCGCTCCAACCCCACCACGTGGCCCCACCCCACCACGTGGCCCCACCCCACCACGTGGCCCCATCCCATCCCTTGGCAGCCCCAGCCCAGCCCCGCCCAGCCCCGACTGCCCCACCCTGCCCCGCCCCGCCCCGCCCCGCCCCGCCCCGCCCCGCCCCGCCCCGCCCCGCCCCTCCCATCCCATCGCCCCAGCCCCGCCCCGCGCCAGCCCCGCCCGCCCCAGCCCCGCCCGCCTCAGCCCCGGCTGCCCGCACCTCTTGGCTCAGCGGCTCTTGCAGCAGCTGCCACGCAGCCTCCAGCGGCCAGTAGGAGTAGATGAACGCATCCGGCGGCACAAAGAACGGGAAGTGCCCGCCCGCCAGCGCCGCCGCCGTGGGGTCCACCAGCCGCCAGCGCCCGTTCACCTTGACGCCCGCCCAGCAGTGGTTGTGTGCGTGCACGCGACTGCCCGGCGGCAGCGCGGCATGCTTCCAATACCCGGGGATGGGCACCGCCTCGAGCTCGCAGGCGCGGCACAACAGCGTGAACAGGCGAGCCACGCGCTCGGACCAAGTGCCGCCGCCGGGCAGCGGCGCCGCCGCCGGCGGCGCCAGCGGCGCGCCGAGCAGCTGCGGCGGCGGCGGCGGCGCCGCCGGCGGCGCCGGCTCGCCGTTGCCGAGCAGCACGCGCTCAATGGCGGCGGCTTGGGCGGTGTGGCCGAACAGCGGCGCCGCCACGTCCCACGTGGTCTCCAGCTTGGCTGTGGCCGCCACGTGGGTAACCACCCAGCGCCAGCACACACGCGCCCGCTCCAGCTGCGCCCGCCGCCAGGCCGCCTCGTTCGCCGCCGACGGCTTGCCGCCGGCGGCGGCGCCGGACGGCGCCGCTCCGACGCCGGCGCCGCGCACGCCGTGATGCCCGTTGGCGGCGCCCGCGCCCGGTGCGGCGCCGCTGGTGCTGTTGTGCGTGGAGCCGTTCGCCGTGGCCGCCGCCGCGGTGGTGGTGGGCCGCGGCGGCGCACACACCGACGCCAGCTGGTCAGCCAGACTGACCACGTTGCCGCCGCCGCCGCCCAGCACCCACTCCGGCTTGATGCTGGCGGCCCAGGCATCCAGACGGACGTAGGCGCCGTCGCCTGGGCCGGGGCCGTCGGCTGCGGCCTCCTCTTCCGCGGCGGAGGCCACCAGGCCGGCGGCCAGGGGCGGAATGGCGCCGCCGCCGTCGTCCAGCTCGCCGTTGGGGAAGTACTTGCGGCGGATGAGGCGCAGGCTGTCCGCGTCCGCGCCGTGCATGTTGGCGGCCAACACCTGATGGGGGGGGTAGGGGAGGGAGAGCGGGTTGGGGGTTGTAGATACCAGCCCAAACTAAACCCGGGCCGGATGGCGGTTAGGAGAGAGGGATGTTTCAGACACCTGTGTGAGTGAACGGGAAGTGATATGCTACATGTGTGTTATTTTTCGAGGACAGGTGCGCAGCCCACGCGGCCACACTGCTCCGCCACCCCGCCCCACCTTTTCCTTGCTCTCCACCGCCACGCCGTCCAGCATGACCACCTGGGGCAGCAGGTGCACCACGTGCAGCCGCAGACACATGGCCTGCGTACGGCAGCAGCAGCGACAACACCGGCAGTGGGGGTACGGCAGTGAGTGGGGGTACGGCAGTAGGTGGGAGTACGGCAGTGAGTGGAGGTACGGCAGTGGCGCGGCGGCAGGGGTGGAGAGTTAGTAAGCGGTGATACGGCAGGAGCATAGGGAAGGGGACCCGGTTGAGACGGGCGTCTGGGTGCGTGTCGGGGTCCGGGGGACAAAACACGCTGTGTTGCCCCGTTGCTAACCCCGCGACTCCCCGACAGCATGGCAGGCAAGTCAGGAGCGGGCCCCGGCCCGCTTCGATTTGAGCCCAAACCCCCGTGCCAAAACCCCCATGCCAAAACCTCCGTGCCAAAACCCCGTGCCAAACCCCAAAACCCCACCTTGTCCAGCGGGTTCCCCCGCACGTCCAGTGTGCCCAGCAGGCTGGCGCCACGCACCACCGCCAGCTCCTCCAGCCGGCCCAGCCGGTTGCATGACACGTCCAGTGTGCGCAGCGAGCTCAGGCCCGCGGCGCCGGACAGCTGCGCCAGCCGGTTGTGGCTCACGTCCAGGACCTGTACAACATGGCGCGTTTGTGCGTGTTACGTAAGTACCGAAGCGTGTGTATGCATGCATCGGCGTGTTAAAGAGCACAAGGGAAGCGCATCTGTGCGGCGTTACGCTGTGTACGAGCAGTGTGACTGGCAGGCGAGATAGGGTAGGGTTGCAGAGCTGCCACCCGCAACAGTCGCACATGCACGCAGACCCCACCACCCACCTCCCATCCTACGCCCCCAACCCCGGTGAGCGTACACTTTCCAGCTGCGCTTTGCAGTGCAGCCCAGCGCCCTTTGGCCTGGCCTTGGGTTTTCCTTTCCTGGTAGCCCCCACTCAACACCTCCCACCAACGACCCCAACCCCCAGCTTAGGTCCGGTTTAAAGTTTGGGCTGGTACATACAACCTTTCACCCCCACCCACCCCCACCCCCGTCCCCACCTGCAGCTGGCTCAGCCCCGCCAGCGGCTCCAGGCTCTGCAGGGCGTTGTGCCCCAGCCGCAGCTCGCGCAGATTGGCGCAGCGCTCCAGGCCGCGCACCGAGACCAGCCGGTTGTGGGACAGGTCCAGCACCTGCAGCAGCGCGAGTGCCAATCAAGTTACATGTGATTGTTGATGCGGTGCAGACAAAGGAAGGAAAGGGTCGAGATGAAAGGGCCAGGAATTGGAACCTCTGGATCCGGAGCCGGAAGGAGAGGTTGCGACTTTAAAGTTTCGTTGGAACGCCCAAGGCCAATGGCAACGTCTACGGAGCCCCTAGCAAGCCTGGAACCACACTGCAGCTCACAGTCCCTTTCACACGTGCCTCCACCCCTTACCTGGCACCGCCACCCCATTCCTACTCCCGCCTAACCACCCACAACCCGCTACCACAACACACGCCCTTTTACGCCTGCACGCACCTTGAGTAGCGTGAGGCTGGTGAGCCCCTCGCCCACCCGCTCCAGCCGGTTGTGTGCGGCCGACAGGCTGGTGAGGCGGCTGAAGGGCGAGAGGTCGCGCAGCATGTCCAGAGCGTTGCGGGAGAAGTCGGCCGAGCGCAGGTTGGTGGGGCCGGAGGCGCCGTCCGCAGGTAGCCGCAGGTCCAGCACCTGGCGGGGTGGCACGAGGGGCGAGCGGGGGGGTTATATTCATGATTAATTCAGAAGTGGGGGGGGGGGCAGGGCGGGGCTGGGCGGGGTGGGGAGAGGGTGGGGACATGCAGGAGTTGCGTTGGCGCCGTGGCCGCAGTGGAGCCCATGGAGTCCGTGGAGCAGCAGATTGCCCAAAGCCTTGCATGCGTCAAGTTCAGTAAATTGCATGCGATGACGAGCCCGGCTCTCAACGCGCCCACGCCCACGCCCGCACCCGCACACCCGCCCACCTGTGTGAGTTTGTTTCCCGACACGTCCACGGCCGTCAGGTGGCGCAGCGCCGCCAGCCCCCGGAGCTCCACCAGCCGGTTGTCGCGAAGCACCAGAGTCTTGCGGGGTCGCGACAACAAGGAAGACAAGTTGCGAGTTGTGCAAGCAGCGCTGATCTGCCTGTAGAACATTGGGTTCTATGGCGCACGCGGACCGATCGTGTTTCTTCTCCTGTAACTGGCTCTGCTGTCTTAGTTCGCGCTGTTCCCCCGCACTGCTTTTACCACTGAGACTCTCCCACCCTCCTCCCCACCCGCATCCGTACACACTAACACTCGCACGCCCTACCTGCAGGTGCGGGAAGGCCCCGAGCACGTCGGCGTTGGCCAGGTCGGTGCCGGTGAGGCTGAGCGTGAGGTAGGCCGGCTTCAGGCCGTCAGCCGTGCGGCCCAGCTGGGAAAGGCCCGCCGACAGCTGTGTGGGAGTTAAGAGGAGGTGGGAGCGGAGGGTTTGAATGAGCGGATGCAGGGCAGGTGCAGGTGGCAGGGCGGCTTTGGAGTTCGCAGTAGGAAGTGGCTGTGTGGTGTTGGGTTTGCCTTTCGGGCGCTTCGCCAGGCTAACCCGGCTGTCCAGGCTTGTTGCGCTTGTTCACGAACGCACCGAGCTCCCCTACACCGAAGCCCTTCCCCAGGCCTCCCAACAGCAGCTCCTACGCACAGCCTCCTGGGATCCAGCGGCTCTCACCATGCTGGGTTGGAAGGCATCCTTCGGCTCCTCCACCGGTTCCGGGGGTGGCGGAGGCGGCAACGACTTCTTGGCACCACGTTTACTCGCGCGTGAGGCGCGTGACATAGATGACCGGCTGCTACCGGCCACTGATGCGCCGTCGCTAGGCATCTTTGACGGCTGCTAACGGCTGCCGTTCAGATGGCCCTCCTCCAGGACCGTGCCCCCGTGTCAAAGGAGACACACGGCCGGTCGTCCCCCGGGCAGACGAGATAAGCTCAGCTAGCTGCCTTAAGCTATAAGTCCCGGGCAGTTATCATCGTCGTCTTGCCTCACGTTGAGCGAAGCGACGGATGTGCATGCCGCGGATGGTCTCAAAAGTCGTGTATGATAATGCAACACTATACAACAGCGGACAAAGAAAGATATTTGAAGCAGCAATACTCTAAATGCGAAGGCAACCGTGCAATTCTTTTGATACTCGCAGACGACCTGTTTGCGCAAGTTACAAGCACTGTATTTACATATAAGGATACGTTGGAGCATATACAAGGGCCCTCGACGCATTCTCGGAACTTCTTTGCGATTTGCCAGGGCTGCATGGGCGCTCGAGTATCCCCTCCTTCCTCAGCAATTCAAGTGTAAAACAAACTAGCATTACGTATCATAGCCATTGCAAACTCAATCAGACTACTTGCAATAACTCAGTACGTTCACCCGCTGCGTCTCCTTGAACTGTCATTGGAAATGCTTTATGCATTGTAATCGACTATCTATACAACTGCAGACATAACCTGCGCACTCTTAGCTCTGATCTGCACCGCAAGCGCCTCCCATCAAGTACCGAGAGAGCGAAACCCGCGCAGAGCAAGCGCGATAGGCCTACTAGGATGCTATCGTCAGCGCGTCGCCTCCTAGCCACTGTGGCCGAGCAGCGGGCTCTGGCGAAGGCGGACGCGCCTGCTGCGGCAGCACAACTGCGTGCCCGAGCCGGCCTCGCCTCTGTCTCGTGCTGCGGCAGCACCACTGCCACCATCACCACCCGGCTTGGCGCTACCGGCAGCTGGCGGCACATGTCCAGCGCAGCTGACAGCACCTCCTCCTCCTCCTCCTCCTCTTCCTCCCAGCAGCAGCAACCCCCTGCCCAGCAGCAGCAGCAGCCGGAGGCGTCAACCAGCTCGGCCGCCGCGTCCTCCCCGGACGGCCCCATGAGTGAGGTGGTGCAGCAGCTGACTAAGGCCTCGCCCACGGGTCGCTTGCTAGACCTCTTCACGCCCTCACAGCAGCAGATCCAGACGCTGCAGAGAAGCCGGGGGCCCGGCCGGGGGTCGCGCTCGGGGACGGGGCCAGCGGGGCCGGCGGCGGGCACGGGCGTGCAGGCGGCGGAGGCAGCGGCGCCGCTGACAGCTGACAGCGATGTGTTGGAGGTGCTGATGCGCGCAGTGGACAACTGCAAGCCGCTCATGAAGGTGACCGCGGCGGGGGTGGAACATGGATGGGGATTGGGCGTTTGCGGCGCGCGAGAAAGGCGGGGTGGGGCGGACAAGAACTGGGAAGCGCGCTGCTGTCATCCCAGGATGGAGTTTGGCACCGAGCGATGCCTTGCGTCCGTGCAGTTTGCAAACACCTTGCTCCGGCCTCGTACTTTGAAGCAGCCGCAATGACTCTAAGCCCCCTTCTCCCTCGCGTGCACATGTTATCACCGCCGTCACACACATACGCACACACTCGCAGGTGATCCAGAGCAAGGCCGGCACGCGTGTGGTGTACCAGCCCCGGCCGCTCAACCCCGACCAGTCCACCAACTTTGCAGTCAAGTGGATCCTGCAGGCGAGTACGGTGCCGCCATACATTTGCTGGCCAGCCGTGCGTGCCGCGCTGCTGTGTGTGCCGCGCCGCCGTGTGTGCCGCGTCGCCGTGTGTGCCGCGTCGCCGTGTGTGCCCCACGTGTGTGTGCCCCACGTGTGTGTGTGCCCCACGTGTGTGTGTGCCCCACGTGTGTGTGTGCCCCACGTGTGTGCGCCCCACGTGTGTGCGCCCTGCACCGTGTGTGCACGTGCAGCCACACGGTGCGCTGCCCAGGCCTGCGCCCCCACACCCCACCCTGTTCACCCTCCAACTCCCCCCGGTGGTGTGCGCGTAGGCGGCACAGAAGCGCCGCGCCGGCGCCAAGGGCGTCGCGGGTGCTGCCAGCATGGCTGAGGCCCTGGCGGTGGAGCTCCTGCTGGCGGCGCAGCGCAAGGGCGGCGCGCGGGCGCGGCGGGACGAGGTGCACAAGCTGGCGCTGGACAACCGGGCCAACCTGCGGCGGTAATAGATGTATGGGGATGAGCGGGCAGGTGATGACTGGAGGTGGTGGGGCGGATGAGCAGGGCGAGCCGACCTGCGGTGATGGGGATGAGCAGCCGGGCCGGCCGGATGTGGTGGTGGTACGGCCGGGCCAGGCAATCGCACCGCTAGCCAGCGATGGCCGGGCCAGACACCTACCTGTGCGGGCGGGGCTATGCTATCTAGGGTAGATTGATTGAGGCGGCGGCGAACAGGCCGTGGAACGGGAGGCGCAGGGGTGCGCGAAGGTGTGGATGGATGCACTTGCAGCCGCCGATGAATACCGCGGAATAATTGGCAGGGGACGCGTTGGTGCAGCAGGAAGGCACCATGGCGGGGTACCGCACGCAGGCTGGGGCCTCAATCTGCAAGGGTGGCGCGTTTATGGACAGCGCACAGCAGTTGTGCGTGTTGTTGACATGGTAGGCAGGTGGTGTCACGGACTCACGTTATATAATTGTTGTTGGCTTGTGACAGGCAGGTGCATGCATGGTCAGGCAGCCGATAGGCCTATCGGCTGCCGTAGGCCTATCGGTGCGTGGCCATGTGTGCCGACCGCCCTCACTTGATTGGAGAATGACGGCCAGGCGGTCCGTGGGCCACGGACCACGGGTACACTTTTACTCTGTACCGTACGTGCTGTAACAACTCACCAGCACGAGCACAATGCAGCGGGTGTGGCCTGGGGTGCGGCTGTTGGCTCGAAACTACCGGCACCTTATATTTGTGATAGGCATTAGTTACAGGTCATGTGTACGCGCCGCACGTAGCACACCGTCCGCTTCAATAATGCATGCTTCAGGAAGTCAAACCACCGCAGTTTCTTGCACAGTGCGGAATTCTTCCGTGTTGTTGCAGCAGCCTCCAGCCGCCGGTACGTATGTACGGTATTCATAGCTGATAGCTCATAGACTCATACGACCTGCTCAGCACCCTCCTGGCCCGTTCTGGGACGTAGCCCTACCGTTCCACCTGCATCTCCGTGAAAAACAACGGGCTTGGGGAGCTATTAACCAATCTCGACCATTCGTACCATAGGGCTATAGACGGCAAACAAATTGTCTATAGACCGCCTCACTGCGCATGGTTACCGGCGGCCCCACACGAGCGAGGCCCTTGGCAGGCCTGCTGCAGGACCGGCACATCATGCAATGCAATGCACCCAGCCTATGGCACAAGTAAGCCATCCTGGTGATGGTGCTGATGAGTGGCGGCGTCTGAAGGCAGTAGGCCCTGGCCAGGTTGGGCCGGGGCTGGGCGGGGGCTGGGCGGAGGCTGGGCGGAGGCTGGGCGGAAGCGGGGCGGCACTTGGGCGGGGGCTGGGCGGAGGCTGGGCGGGGGCTGGGCGGAGGCTAGGCGGAGGCTGCTGGGCGGGGGCTGGGCGGCGGGGGCTGGGCGGAGGCTGGGCGGAGGCTGGGCGGAGGCTGGGCGGAGGCTGGGCGGAGGCTGGGCGGAGGCTGGGCGGGGGCTGGGTGGAGGCTGGGTGACACTTGATTGGGCTGGAGGCTTGTTGTTCCTGGGCGGAGGCTGGGCGGGTTCTGGGCGGGTTCTGAGCGGGGGCTGGGTGGAGGCTGGGCGGGGGCTGGGCGGGGGCTGGGTGGAGGCTGGGCGGAGGCTGGGCGGGGCGGGGCTGGGCGGGGGCTGGGCGGAGGCTGGGCGGGGTTGGGCGGGGGCTGGGCGGAGGCTGGGCGGAGGCTGGGCGGAGGCTGGGCGGGGGCTGGGCGGAGGCTGGGCGGAGGCTGGGTGACACTTGATTGGGCTGGAGGCTTGTTGTTCCTGGGCGGCGGCTGGGCGGGTTCTGGGCGGGTTCTGAGCGGGGGCTGGGTGGAGGCTGGGCGGGGGCTGGGCGGGGGCTGGGTGGAGGCTGGGCGGAGGCTGGGCGGGGCGGGGCTGGGCGGGGGCTGGGCGGAGGCTGGGCGGGGTTGGGCGGGGGCTGGGCGGAGGCTGGGCGGAGGCTGGGCGGGGGCTGGGCGGAGGCTAGGCGGAGGCTGCTGGGCGGGGGCTGGGCGGCGGCTGGGCGGGGGCTGGGCGGAGGCTGGGCGGAGGCTGGGCGGGGGCTGGGCGGGGGCTGGGCGGAGGCTGGGCGGCGGCTGGGCGGGGGCTGGGTGGAGGCTGGGCGGAGGCTGGGCGGAGGCTGGGCGGAGGCTGGGCGGAGGCTGGGCGGGGGCTGGGCAGGGGCTGGGCGGAGGCTGGGCGGAGGCTGGGCGCGCGGCGGGGGCTGGGCGGAGGCTGGGCGGAGGCTGGGCGGGGGCTGCGCGGAGGCTGGGCGGAGGCTGGGTGACACTTGATTGGGCTGGAGGCTTGTTGTTCCAGGGCGGAGGCTGGGCGGGTTCTGGGCGGGTTCTGAGCGGGGGCTGGGCGGAGGCTGGGCGGAGGCTGGGCGGAGGCTGGGCGGAGGCTGGGCGGAGGCTGGGCGGCACTTGGATTGGTGGGGCGGGGCGGGGCGAGTCGCCTGGGCGCCATTACTTGGGCGGGGGCTTGGCGGAGGCTTGGCGGAGGCTGGGAGGGCATGCATGTGCCCCACCCCCTGCCCCCATCCCCGGCTTGCAAGGATACCTCCCATGACTCATGGGGCACTGTCACTGTGGCTGCAGCCTGGTAGTGTTTACATTCGAGCAACAGTGGGCGCAATGCAAGTATTGCAGTATGAAGATACATGCACTGCTGGTTTCAGTACATCCTCAGCGAGGATGTATGTCGTTTGCCACGCACTCCTCCCTGCAACTACTCATGATGCCACAATTAAGATACATGGGTGCGCCTGATAGATGATGCCGGACCTGCGCTTGCTAGCTAATAATAATAATAATAATAATAATAATGTCCACGTCGAAGTAGGCCTGGGGGTGGGGGCGGGTGTGGGGGGGGAGCGTGCGCGTATGGGGTTGCGCGGGGCGTGAGGCACACCGGTGGACGGATCTGTTTCCCTGCGCACACACCCCAGGCGCCAGTTGACCTGCCCCTGCCTGCCTCTACAGCCCACCTTCCCTTGACCCGCCAGAACCTTTCATTTGCGCTTCTTGGCTTCGAAGTCCTTCGCAACCGTGGCGCGGTACTTGTCGTAGTCCCCGTGAAGCACGAGGTCCAAGAGGCCCTTCGCCTGCTCCGTGCGCAGCCTGGCAGCCTGTATCTCCACATCCGCGCGCAGCTTGGCGGCCTGTATCTCCACATCCGCGCGCTGCTTGACAGCCTGTATCTCCAAGTCACCGCGCTGCTTGACAGCCTGTATCTCCACGTCAGCGCGCTGCTGTAGCTGGGACAGTTGCCGGTCCGTCAGATACCCGCGGACCTTCCAGCCCGCAACCACGCAGGCGGCCGCGCCCCCAAAAACGATCAGGGCGCCTGAGTTCCTCTCTATAACCTTCGCGACGCTGCTGCGTGTCGTGGGCTCACGAAAATGACCAAAGCCGGGCTGCTTCGGCGAGAATGGACAAGACATTTGGAGCTGTGCGTGGACGCTACGAGTAAAATTGGTCTTGCTAGGTCAGCAGCAAGAGCACGAGGTGTGACCGACTTAAAAAACAACTCACTGTAAAGCAGGTCAAGCATAGTTGGCGACCCGTCAAAAAACCGCCATCGCGGGCCGATAACGCGATTGTGGAGTTGCCCGTGGGTCAACAGCGTAGAAGTTAGCACGCATTCCTTGGCGTGCCAACCCTGTGGCGCTGCGGACAGCGTCTCCCGTTACCCAGGGCACCAAACGTGATACCGCGACGAGCAAGAGCAAACACGCAGCCCAGGCCGCCTAGATTGCAGTGGTCCCTTCCTAGCCCCCTGCATGCTAGATTGCATTGTCGGCCTATGGGGACATTGACATCCCACTCCAGGACAAATCGTGTCCCCAGGGAGGCGCCCACCTGACGGCACCCAAAACCCCCTGATAGATAGTTCTTTAAGGATGCCACCACGCCGTCCCTAACTGAAGGACAATATATCAGGGGGTTTTCAAGCCAAACCCGCCAGTTGAGGAGGCCAGGAGACGGCGCCCCAAACAAAACGCAGAGCGGGATACAGACTCCGCCACTCAATGTATATGTTACATGCAATCTATTGGAGCAATAGCGCTTGACGGCAGGCTAAAACGTGCTCGCCGACGCTCAAGTCACGACATTGACCGACCAACATCCTGCATAGTTGTTTTGGGGCGTTGTCGATTGCCGTCAACACAGATATCTGCATAGATGTAATCAGGCTACTATCTGGCCTGATATGGCGTGTCCTGTCGAACGCGACTGTCACATGTAGATGTTTGAGGTCGGCCCCGGCTCAATTAAGTGCCCCGGAGTTACTCTAATGCGGTAGTAGATGTTATACGAATGGTACTTGGCTGGGGACACGACCGGCCCGTAGGGCCGTGCGCGAGTTAGACGTTGCCGACCGACCTTGCAGCGCCACCTTGCCGGTTCCTGAGGCGCATGCTGCCTAGTAATTGCTATATATCAATATGGGTCCCTGTATGGGGACACGCGGCCACACACCGGTGCTCGCGCAGACCCGGACCTCAACTCGGCGACGCAGCGTTCTTAAGTGGGGGGCCAAATTCTGTGCGCTGTATTTACAAAGCTGGGTCCCTCACGGCTGCCCGGACAGCAAATGGCCGCGGTTCCGACACAAACGCCGCGGAGCGCACTCCCGTATGCGGCCCCAGCTATGTCGCGAGCACGCGCGATGCTCCTCGCAACACAGCTGGGTCCCTCACGCCCGGCGCCCCGGCCCTGCCCCCCCCCGGAGCATCGCCCGCGCGGCTAAGTCCGGTTTCTATTATTATTCTTCTTATGATATAGGAATAATAATAATAATAATATGTACGCGGTTCACGGAGGAGGCCGCGTTTCTTAAGGAGGAGTGAGTTTTGCTCACCCCACCGTGTCAAAAGGTGGAAAGTTAGCCGGATCGCGAGGGCTGGGGCCAGCAGCCGTGGCGCCGCCAGTGGGGCCGACTTGGCGTGAGTTCACAATCCCCATTTCGCGTTCAAGGCGGTAGTAGAGAAGGGATGTGGTGCGCAGGCTGATGACACTGTGCATGTGTATGCGCGAGCAGCAGGATTTTGCTGATGTGGTGGTGGCACCCAGCGACCGAAAGAGGGGTTCCAAGGTGTTTGATACAGTGCCGCCGTGGCCCAGCGTAACAATCTGCTCCTTTTTATATACTACGTCCCAGCCTGCATCCCGCAGGGCGTCGGCTAGGCGAGTGTGCTGGGCTTGTTTCTGGTCACACTTTTCGCTGTGGTGGAGGTCGCGCTTGCTAGCTATTTCCATGTACGCCCTGCTGCATAGCTCATTACATACCCCTGTAGATCTCGCGCACCTCCTTACCAAGCAAACCGGCACACAATCAAACTACACATGTCAACTTGACGCAAGCACACACACGTCAAATAAATGACCATCCGCCTTCTGCTCGGTCTCATCCCACCACTGCACAGTCTGCATGCATGCCAACAGCAAGCAGTTGGGCGGTTCGCATTGCAATGCGCAGCCAACCGCTGCAAGTTACGGAGTAGGAGAACTGGTTCCGAAGGCAGCCTGCATGGTAAGGAAGGGGGCAACCAAGCAAGCGTGATGAGCTCGTAGTACCAATCAGCGACGCATGCAGTGTATGTGGTGGTGTACGTTGCAAGCATGGAGGCAAGGAGGGGTTGGGGCTGGATGCATAGGATGGTTACCCGCCAGTGCATGGACGGATTGTGTTGCATTGGCACGATCTTAAGCTTTGCACGGGGGGGGGGGGGGGACATGCGTTGGATGCAAGCAATGAAGTCCGTCTGATCTTCATGTTCAGGGGGCCCACCCAGACTAACAATAGGGATAGCTAGCTGGAACACCAGCAGCGCACGAGTAAGACAGCTAGCACCTACATCCGGCGGGGGCTCTTGGGCTTGGGCAAAGTCATCACACTTCAAAGCACCATACGAGCTCCTCAGTTTCTCGTCCTTGAAGTTGCCCCATGATGTCGATGTTATTGAGTACACCCTGATCCAGTACCTACAGATCTTTTCGGGTTGACACCGGCTGTTCACCCACTGCGCCCGCTGCGGCTCTGGTGTGCTGCCCCAGTCGGACTGGGGGATCAGCCCGTACATCTCTGACAGCCGCCCGCAGCCGTCGCTGTTGAGAATGGGCAGTGGTGCTGCGGCAGCAGATAGATTGAGGCATGGAGCGCGTGAGGGGGGGAGGAGATACATACGGTGAATTAGTCCTTTGCATGGATGTACGTCAGCAGGCACATAGGCACACAGCTGTATGCGATTTGCCAATCAAGCAAGAGGTAGGTAGGAAGTAAGCCCGTAGTGAAGCTTGCGTACCTTGCACAGCAGGAGGCGGTGGGCGAGGCGGTGGACGAGGCGACGGAATAGGCAATGTACTAGGCAATGGGCTAGGCAATGGGCTGGGCAATGGGCTGGGCAATGGGCTAGGCAATGGAAGAGGCAATGGGGGACTGCTGGGGACGATGATGCCGGGGCCCCGGGTGCAGGTGATCACGCCATCCACAAAAGAAGTGTCCGACAGAGGCCCAATCCTGTAGATTCCGGTTGCACATGCTGCCGTTGCTGCACACCACGGCTTCTGGTATCCGTTGGTGGTGCATCCCGCATACGTGAGGCCCTTGACTGTGTAGGTGGTGAGGCAGCTGCAAACTCCACTACCCCAATCGCCGGACTTGACGTAGGTGCACACGCCATCGTATGCAGTGAAGTTCATCAAGGTTCCCACAACAAATTCACCGTAGTCGGTGAACAAAGGGCAGTCGGGGCGGCGATTGCACTCTGCTTCAGCCAGGCTGCTGCTGTTCGCCTTCTGTACGCTGCCTTGGAGCCACCACCCGGTGTTGGCCAAGGCGGTGTAGCCAACCTTGGCGGGGCACGGGCCTGCAGCAGGGACAATAATGCCAAGTGCATGAGATTGACATGGTAGTTGTTATTGGAGCGTTTCCAGACCAGCAGCATCAGGTGGGTGCATGTGTAAGGCAAGTGTGTGTCATTAAGGCATGCTCTCCTCCATACATGCACGGAATAGCAACGCACGCAAGCGGCTTACTGCTTGGAAGCCGCAGCGGTGGTGGCGACGGTTGGCGGGGCGGCGGCGGCAATGGTGGCGGCGGCGGCAGGGGCGATGGTGGTGGCGGAAGGGGCGGTCGTGGTGGTGGCGGAAGGGGCGGTCGCGGTGGTGGCGGAAGGGGTGGTTTCGGTGGTGGTGGAAGGGGCGGTCGGGGTGGTGGCGGTTGCGGTGGTGGTGAGGGTGATGGCGGCAAGGGCGGCGGTGGCAGTGGTGAAGGCGAGGGGGGCCGCGGCAACTGTGAGGCCGCTGCAAAGCAGGTGTGAAAGGAAGGACGAGTCAAGATCAAGCACTGAACACCCCTGAGACCCCTATCTACAATCTCACGTGCACATAATAAATGCCTTACCAACGCAAGTGCTTCCGTTGATGAGTACCGCATTGCCCAGGCATCTGCACACATGAAAAGCGCGTGTCAGGCATGCATGGATAGATACTGGGGGCTATGAGGACCAAACCCGACACACGTACGTGACACAAACAGAATACAAACAACTCCATTGCTTGGCACACGTACACGTATTTGTTCAACGTATGCGCAAATACATGCTCACGTGCAGGTGTAGCCCAGGGGTGCGGTGTTATTGTTGCGGCAACTGCCGAGCGGTCCACACACTTCCAGGATGTTGTCGCAGGGGCGCAGTTGTATGTCCAAGCTCTTGATGGCTAGGTTCTGAGGTCGAAGCTGGCCCGTCCTGACGCAAACCTCCATGCCAGCCTACAGCAATTACGCATTGAGTGAGCACGCAAGGTCACGGGACCTACAGCCCTCCAAACAATATCACGCTCGGTACTGGGGGCGTACAGGAGGCGGGCCTGGCCCACCTCCTCATCTCCCCCCACTCCCTTGATCCACACCACTTGCCTACGGCAGGGTGTATCTATTTCTATTTCTATTTCTCAAACAATATCACTGCGCGTGTAGCCCTTGCTTGCTTGCCTCTGGTGCTACAACTCACGCACCTGTAACTGGTCACATGCCAGATCTGTGGGGAAAGGGGAAACAATGCGCAATAATGCGCACGCGAACGCGGTGCATACGTTCACGGGGATGTTGGTATGGAGTAAGCACTCACGACGCTCTGGACACGCAGCAGCCACGCACTGCTGCTACTATCTACTTAACAAAGGTACGCATATAATACCAGCACATAGCGCAGTTGCTTGCACGCACGCACACCTGGGTTGTAGGAGAGGAAGGTTGAGATGCTCAGTCCGTACGCGACTGCCAAGTCCTCGCAGGACCGCCCCACCTGCACCCAGCGGCTCTCAATGCAGGTGACAGTTTCTCCTTTTGCCACGACGCCGCCCGCTGCGCCAAACCCGCATGATGAGGAGTTTGTCTCCTGCGCCTGCTGAGCCAGGCGCCTCCGTCCGATGGGTTGGACTGTCGTACCGGTTGTCAGCTGCTTGACAGCCTGCAGGCTGCTGCTGCTGGCAGCAGCAGAGCTGATGCCTACAAGCGGCGCAATGCAGAGTCTCCTTGGCGCAATCGTGCTGGCGTTGGGGCACACGCCTCCATTGACACTGTTCAGCTGTAAAAGGTTGCCCTTGTAGTATGTCCTAGCCACATTGCCACAGGTCTCAGCGTCGGATTTGGTGGTGTTGGGAAGTGGCCAGTACAGAGGGCACTGCGAATGAAGGGGAAAGCGTGTGGGTCGCTTGTGCGAGCGTGCTAAGCGTGCGAGGGTGAATACATGTGTTGCTTGCTTGCTTGGATGGGTTGCTCAGTTTTGATGAAGAGTAGCTGCGTATTCACCACTACTCCACTCGTTGGGTAATGTCACTCACTGATGCGGCGATTGTGGTGACAGGAGGTTGCAGGGGGGAGGGCCCGCACACCAGGGGAATCCGGATCTCTGTGTTGTTGAGCGCCGCTGCATCCAGGCGCCCGGCAGCAGACGCAATGCCGAGCGGGAAGATGGCGGGGTTGGCACGAGCCAGGTCACTGACCGAGATTCCGTACCTGCAAACATGTTGGCATGCAAGGATTGTACGCGTCATATATACATGTACGCATGTCGGGTTCGTGTACACAAGGCCGTATGTAGGCGTTACGAACAGTTGCTGCTGTGTGTGGCGTCAGTACCTGAATTGCACCCCTGCTGCTGATAGATGCATCAATACGCCTGACAGCCATGCAGTGCAACGAGACGTACGACTAAAACACATGTATGCATGACTTAGCCAACTATGTCTGAGCTGCAACGCCCCCTGTATTCACCCACCCATCCATCCATCCACACCCGCAACAAGTGCACAAGAGCCCACACACGATCTATCAAAGTAAGCCTGCTGGTGCCCATCCTCAATTTTTATCGACCTGCCATGTCCCATAAATTCCAACGTACGTTATGTTATGTACAGCTGCCTTACCTGGAAGCAACATCAGCCAGGGATGCGTATGTAGTGGGTTGTGGTGGGCCGGACGCACACAGGAACTGCAGGCTTGTCACCACCTGAAGGGACACATGTTTGCATGATATGATTTGCATGTCACCTCCAGACGTAAACAGCCCTTCAGACCAACATCCATGGCTCACCGGGGCCGATCCAGCAGGCGGCGTGTCGATTGTAACGGTCTGCACAAGGATGGTGCTGATTGCGGCACCGGCGTCGCACACGAAGATCTGGGGCTGGTTAAGGAAGGCCTCAGCAACCGTGAATGCTGAGGCATTACTCGCTGATGAGTCGCGGATGAGGTTGGGTGCGCCAAGCGGCAGCCAGTTCCGCGCATCACCGGGCTGCGCCGCCGCATCAGCACATCGCAGCGCTACGCCGCCGACGCCGGCGCCGGTCCTGTCATTTGCAGCGGAACGTACCACAATTGTAGGAATGCGAATCTGAGTGTGGATGTGCACCTGATTTGTGGGATGTTTGCCCTGAACAAGTCGCTTTTACGCTGCTGCTGTGCACCTGCTGGTACATGACTAGCTTCATTCACTCTTCTGCGCGGTTATTCTAGTTATTCCACCAAACCACGCATCCTGATGCATGCAGCCATCGCTCGCACCTGATCCCATCCCAGGTGGTTCCATTCAGGATCCTGACGGCATCAAAGCCTGCGCCATGGTTGGTGGGCGAGATAGGTACATACGTTGGCAGCCCCGACAGCAGGTTTGCTTGGGAGGCGGTCATGCCTTTGTGGTTTAAAAACAGGATGGTAGTTAGTTGAGGCCGCGGCCGCCGCAGGATAGGCCATGCCGCTGCCGCTACGTACGTGTTGCTGCCGGCGGATGCGCTGCTTGGTGCCTATTATATGCTGCGCATGGCGGCCGCATGCGCCGGGTATCGGAAATGGTTGATTGAGCAAGCTCTCACGCCCATCCATCATACAAGTGCGTTCATTTGTGTCATCAGTCAATCATGGCCACGCACATGGAATCATGCCTGACTGCCACACACGCACCCTCTCACCTTGGGGACACAGGTAGTCGACTGTAAAGCTACCCGAAAGAGGGCGAGAAATGTTTTGACCAAGTGTTCCAAACCCGCCTGCCGTCCCTGCCTCACTGCCGTTGGTGCAGCGCGCGCCTAGCAGATTGATGTTCACCTGATGTAAGGGAAATCCACATTTAGTAAGGAGTACGATAGCTTTCAGAAACACAGCAGCCCAACTATGTGCGGCTGCTGCAGCTATCACTCGGGGAATGGCCGGGGCTTCAGGAACCCCACTTTCGCTTCAGGGCTGCTTCAGGGCTGCTTCAGGTGTACTGAACCGTCACCTTCAGGCTTCAGGTTTGGCACTGGCAACAAGCCGGAAGCATGACATTTGCACAGCCTACTGCAGCTGCCTGTTGCATTGTGTCTGTGCATTTTGTGCTGTCACAGGTGTTGGCAAGAAACAAGAGAATGTGCGCGACATTCACCGTACATCAACCGCTAGTCCCACTATGTTCTTTGTGATGAAGCTTTGTAACAAATGAGTACATAAATGCTGCTCTCGGGCAAGTTTCTTGCTGTCGGGCCCAGCCTCGCACAAGATGCCGCGCTTCAGGAACATTGCTTCAGGTCAGGGGTCTGTTTGCAAACCAACATCAAAATTGCTACATTCTATGCGCAATGAAATGCTTATACTTCGTCTGGTGCCAACGTGGGAAAATGATACATCGATTGATCAAGGGCTGACGGTGTAGGCTAACAGTGCACCCCCCCGCCACCGGCGCGGGACTGATCCATCCTAAACACAGCGCCGGCGACATGGGAAGGCACCAGACACTCGGGCAAGGATGGTGTGCATGTCATGCGCGGGAATTATGGGGTGCAGGCTGCCTGACACAACACCAGTGGCCCCAAGTCTGGGCGTCACCCTTTTTGGCATGGGGCATGCCAAAATGGGTGACGGCACCCACACCAGGCATTGCCACCACCAGCTTGGGCCTGCCCGCCCCCAACTCGTGCATTGTGGGATATAGGCTATAATCAGCTATCTATGAACGGTGGAGGGTGATGGCTTGCCTCCCCTGCATATGCGCAGGCCCTAAAACCCGCCACTACTGATGACCACCACACACAGCACACGCCGCACTCCCCCCTACACCACCGGCGTGAGGCTGTCCCATCCTAAACGCAGCGCCGGCAACATGGGAAGGCACCAGACACTCGGGCAAGGATGGCATGCATGTCATGCGCGGGAATTATGGGATGCAGGCTGCCTGACACAACACCAGTGGCCCCAAGTCTGGGCGTCACCCTTTTTGGCATGGGGCATGCCAAAATGGGTGACGGCACCCACACCAGGCATTGCCACCACCAGCTTGGGCCTGCCCGCCCCCAACTCGTGCATTGTGGGATATAGGCTATAACCAACTATCTATGAACGGTGGAGGGTGATGGCTTGCCTCCCCTGCACATGCGCAGGCCCTAAAACCCGCCACTACTGATGGCCACCACACACAGCACACGCCGCACTCCCCCCTACACCACCGGCGCGAGGCTGTCCCATCCTAAACACAGCGCTGGCGACATGGGAAGGCACCAGACACTCGGGCAAGGATGGCATGCATGCCATGCGCGGGAAATGAAGTAGGCTGCATGGGTGTTGCCCTTCCGCGCATCGGGTGCTGCATGGGACAGTACCGAGCTACTGAAGTCCCAGACGGAGTCCACTTGCTGCACACTACTGTATTCTTCAACTTATTTACTTCAACATGTCCCTGTAAATACATACATGCAGTCAAGCAATAATTGGGCGAGCCTTTATCATTACCCCCGACGCTGCCTTGATCTGGATGGTTCTTTAATAATCAAAGCTATGTTGGAAGTTATGATAATCAAATGTAGATATGCTCTGTGCTTGTGAACGACCTGTGGAGCTGGCTACAACTCGGTCAAAGTGGTCGTCTTCGTCGCTGACCTCAAGCCTCTTGCAAGCTAAGTATATGCCCATGTCCCTTAGTGCGTCTGAATCTTTTTTTGATGGAGTTCTTCGCAAGGACTTGAGGCCTTGCTCGGGGGTGTTTTTGCATGCCTGGCTTGCAGTCCACAGTCAGTGCTCTAACATCTGCTGCTCTAACATCGCTTGCGCGCTGCTCACTGTCTGCTCACACAGTTGCTGACATGGCTGGCTTGCAGGTATTCAGGTTATGACGAGTGCAGGACATGGGCATGTGGTGCTCGGTGCAGTGGAGGTGAGAGTGCTTGATCGACATGACAATGGGGATAACAGTTCGGTGTCTGTAGACACCTCTGATGAACACTGGTTGCGGGGCGGGTGACAGAGGGCTTCAGGGTGTGGGTGCTTCAGGCCCTTTCCTGAAGTGCTTCAGCGTTTTCCTGATATGGTCTCTTCCCTGAAGCAAGCATCCTGAAGCCTTGACTGGGGTCATTTTCCTGAAGCTAGCCTGAAGCAAGCCTGAAGCAGCTAGGTTCCCAGAGTGTATCTATCTAGCTGCTGGTGGCTGGTACATGCTTCTGCCATGTGCCGTCCAATTTGTCACGTACCCCATCATTTGAGCCGAACAACGATGTTACGAGGTCAGATGCGCCGCATGACAGGGTGGTGTTGCTTCCGCCGCCAGAAGAGCCTGTGGCATTGCTAGCCACTCCCAGGGCCGCCGCTGTGACAAGCAAACCTGCATGACAAATTCAGTACAGCTTATGCACACAAATCCTAGCCGTGCGTGCGTGTTTGTTAATCATGGAATTTGGTATACACATGACTGCTATGTGTGCGTGCGTGCGTGCACGGACACACCTGCTGTCCCAATGAGCAGTGGCGGCGAGGGAGGTGGAGCCGGGGCGGCGGGGCTGTTCTGGCACACAAGTGCGTCCACCGCACTCAGAGAAGTGTAGTCTGGGGCATAGCGGAACTGGAACTCCAGAGGGCTTCCGTACTTCCAATCAGCAAAGCCATGAAACAGAACGGACGAAGGCTGTAGCGCCAGCCGCCGACCGCGTAGCCCCACCACAACCTGTAGTTAGGCAGCAGGCAGGCGGATAGCGTTGTAATGGATACCTAAAAGTTCGGCGTGGGTGTTTCTATAGACAGGTAGGGTTTATTTGTGTTTGGTGTCACCTCATCATACGCATGTAGCATTTGCACTATCACGCCATCTCAAGTATACGCGAACTAATGTGCAACACGGACCTGGCCAGGCGGACATCCCCAGCCGCCGGCCACGCCACCGAGCACGTCCAGCCTAGCCTGGCGCTGGAAGTACACAAGGTGCTCAGGCGAGCGGTAGGCCGGAACCTGCAGGCCTGGCACGGCCAGCTGCGCTGACTCATTGCTTGAAGGCGGCCGCAGGGACTGCATTGCATCCCCATTGAACTGCAGCAGCGCATCGATTGTGCCTGCCTGGGGAGCCACTAACACGCGACCGCAAGAGCTGCGGATTGCTGTCAGCAGATGTGTTTCTGCCGCGCTAAGGCCAGCGCTTGCGGCTGTGCCCAAGACAGATCCATTTGCAGAGAAGAGATACTTCGCGAAGGCCAGCGACGTGTTGGCGGGGCCGGCTGCCCTGCGTGCCGCCAGCAGTCCAGCTGGATAGGATGTCCAACGCTGCGACGCAGCACACCTGTGCAATGTATGGGATACGCGTTTGGGGCCTGCCGGTGTATGTCTATCACATGCTCGCATGCCCCATCTCTCTAGCCGGAACATACACACGCACGTGCTCGCTCGGTACGCATACATAGCAGAGGAATGCCTCATACCACACCTACCTCAGGTAGAGCTGCAGGCGTGTGTAAGGTGTCCGTCGCACTTGTGACCTTGCCAAATCAAATCCGCCCAGGCAATCCTGCTCCTGCCAGTCCAAGCCGTCCCCATTCCTCAAATCGTAGTCAGCGCCGGTGCTGCGGCCGGTGGGCTGCACGCTGCCGTCACTGCACACCAGATCCACCGACTGCAGCAAGCAGCAGCAATCAAAGGGTAGCGAGCGAGGAAAGTTGAGTGAAGGCGGCCAACTTTCTTATGTACCGTAGTTGTGTCCAGCTGTACATATGTTCACCTACCGCGCGCGCACGTACGTGGCAAGCACCTACGTACCATATTTAGCCAAGCAAATAGAGCACGCAAGGAAGTAACATCACAACTACTTAATGACGCTGCGCACCGTGAATAGCCCATTCCAGGCGGGGTCAGCCGTCGCAGCCGCCTGATCGAGAATGGTGCGTACAATGCGGTCCCGCAGGTTGACAAGCTGGCTGTACAGAATGCTGCTCTCCGGGTTGCTCTGCTGGCTAGTCAGAGCTGCCAGCACACAGCTTTCGAGCTCCGGCTGCCCCGCCCAGGCCCGGCCACGGAAGCCAGTTACGTATGCACCCGGCGGGCACGTGGCCGAGAAACGCTCCTCTGTGCCGGTGCCGCCACAGCCTTTGATCGTTGGAAAATGCATCAGCAGGCAACATTCAATTGATTGCAAGTTACAGGGCATGCGATGGGCACCAACTACTATCTACAGGTATGATGTTGTTTACTCACGTGCCGATGCTGGCGATGTGAATGGCAGAGCAGAAGCTGCAGCAGGATCTGACACTGGCGGCGGGTTTGTGGGCTGCCCGAGCTGTATGCGCGTGCGCGCGCCGTCATTTTGCAGCTGCAGCACGATGCGTGTGCCACACGCGGGGTCCGGAACAGGAGGGCGCGGCGGGTTGACGGAGCAGGGCGGGATGAAGTAGCGTGTGTTGGCCTCGATTGGGGCATCCGGGTCCGCCTGCATATCAATGCATGTACACCTTACGTACGTGTATCATCATGCACACGATTTTGCTTCGAGGCAGGCAGGCAGGCAGGCAGGCAGGCAGGCAGGCAGGCAGGCAGGCAGGCAGGCAGGCAGGCAGGCAGGCAGGCAGGCAGGCAGGCAGGCAGGCAGGCAGGCAGGCAGGCAGGCAGACATCCATACATACCCGGGTCCCATGTATTAAACATCAGAGTCATGCACTGCATGTTGCACGCACACACCGGAAAGTGGGTGTTGACATGGATCAGCTCATTGACGGTGACGTCATGGATGTCTGCGAGCTGCTGAGCTGTAGAACCGCCGGCCTTGACTTGCTCCTCGGCTGTACACCAGCCCCGACGGAGCAATTCGCCACGCTTCTCCGGCGGCACTACAGGACAAAGAAGAAAGTCATCGGGGATCGAGGCTCAAGAAAGCTTGCATAAAGGAGTATGACCATTCGGGCAAAACATGGGGCTAGGGCTGCCAGCTATCTATCAACACGACATTACATGGGAGAGGCCGCCGACAAACGAACACAGGTAGGTGCACACCGCGCGCGCACCCACGCCATGAAGGACCATACATATCCGATTAAGAGAGATCAATCAATGTTACAGCAGCAGAACTCATGCGCACGGCACACGTACGGACATGCACACCTGGCTTGAGTGTGGGGTATGTCAGTGCGTTCAGGATCCCGCACTTATTCAGGCGCCCAGCAAGCGACGAGTTGCCCTGACGGACCATGTGCATGTAGCCACCATCACCCCAGTCGGAGCCCCACGAGTTCCTTCGAGGTGGCAAGATAGATAGGTTGGGGTTGAATGGAGCATCGGCGGTTTCGGGCGGGGACTTTTATTGTGTGCAGGCTCGCTCAAAGACCCGGCGGGGCTAGCTCCGGGAGCTGTAACTTACCTGATTATGAACGTTTCAGGTGTGTACCCGACAATCACTACCGCGTGGGTGGACTTGGAAGGGTCTGAAGAGCAGTTGCCGTTGTACACCTGGCCCTGGCCCCAATAGGAGAACCAGTCTTGACTAGCATGCAACAGCGCTACCACCGGCTGGTTGGCAAGGACCTGTACATGCGTAATAATGGAGTTTATATGCTGAAGAGCAAGCCGGCAAGGAGGTGTGGTAGAAGTATCATGGGAGCGAGGCGGCGCAGGCACCTACCTGCAACAGCGCATACTCGGCAGGTGGGATGGATTCCCAGCCCTCAATTCGCATCCCACTTGGAGAGAATTTGCGCGAAGTGTTGTCAAGGTCCGTCCATAGCTTCTCCTGCACTGCCCGGCAGGTGCTCGGAATCGCAGTAATATTGCCTGTACATAATCAACAGAAACCCAACAGGTCATGCACCAGTTGCACATGTTACAAACCGGATTCATGCTGATGCGTGCAGATAGCATGCATGACATAAATCAAGGTACATTAAGTCTGCGTTGATATTTTGATTCAAATAATTTTTTAAAATATGCCAATTATTGATGCTCACCCGCTCCCAGGGCCTTGGCCCACGCATCATGATAGAAGAGGCCCCGCATTGCCTGCACATACGTATCGCCCACCCAGCCGCCAGCACAGCCACGCGACTGGCATTGGAAGACTTGCTCCGGGCCCAGCAGCGCAGCACGCACTGGGCTTTGACCGGCGCCGGTTGGCAGCTCGCCATACTGCTCCAAGGCAGCCACAGCCTCAATGCAAGCAACCGGTGCGTGTGCATAGCAGCTGCCGCACTGAAGGTATGGAAGGAAAGGCAGGCACATCAGTCAGACATAATTGCCTACGATGTAGCAGATAAGCACATCCTCCTTGCGGCAAATTTAGTCGGCCATGCATCTGTCTGTGCAGGGACCCAGAGGGACCAAGCACATTTACTGTGTCTTGCCTCATTTTGGTTTGACACTGGCGGCAGGATTCCAACTGGCCTCCAGTCCACGGTGCCAGGTGGAACGACGGAGGCAAACCTGTTTGTGGTGGCATACACAGAGGATGCTAGTCAAAACGTTGAAAACTGGACAGTGATGCATGCAACCCAATGCGTGTATGTGGCGTCAACATGTAGGGCATTTAAGGCATACCGGCGATTTGACGACTCGTCCTTGCGTGTCAGAGCACTTGCATTAGTTGGCAACACCAAGCCTGAGGAGGTAGGGTTGATAGGGGTAAATATTCGTGGAGTACTGAACAACTCCAGTATCTAGCGCACGCAGATAGCAATGGACCCTGCCATTTATACATGATATAGCAGGCAAGCTGCACCATCGTGCTGCAGGTTGCAGGTAGGATCGATATATATATATATATATATATATATATGTATATATATATATGTATATATATATATCGCTATCACAAAACACATGCAGGATCAGCACAGACCACCAGTATTACCAACCTGTCGGCTCAACTCTTGATGGTGGAAGTGGGGGCCTGGGAGGCGGCGGCGGTGCTGCGTGCACAAACATGGGGCACATGCACGCAGCATGCACTTATGTAATAAGTCGTGTCGTGCGTTAGTGAATATTAACACGCGTGAAATTAGCCTATCTACTGATACTTGCCAAGTATGTTGGTCCGGTAGACGTCAATGGCAGTCCTGCCGCCGCATGACATTGTACTATCACCCGGGCAGGGCGCATCGCAAACACCATTGGAGTTGCGGGCTGCGTCCTCGACCACTGAGATGGTGATGTCCACTTCAGGGCTGGTGCTCAGCAATCCCCAGCATCCGTATCCCCTGACGCTGTAGTACGCAGCACCTGCAGAGCGAGACAGACAGGTACTAAACATATATATTGGCTCTTTGCTTGTTCACTCAAGCAAGAACGTGAGGATGGATGAAACAGTAGCAGAGCACGCAAGCGACACAATCAAACTAATTGCAGAGGGTCGCTGCCAGCAGGGTCCGTCATGATGTGCCTTACACGCCCATAGCAAGCGCTGTTGTCTTCCCACTTGCTTCAGAAGATTTATTCATACCGGTAACGCCATGGCCCCACCCGCCCAAGGATGTACGGCACACGTTCTATGGCATTCGGACCATTGATGACTCATATGCACGACATTGCAGAAAAATCATACCAAGGCGGCGCGCGACCATGGCGCAGAGATCAGGTGTGGAGTCTGCGTTGCTGTCGTACATGACCAGGGGCAGCATCACGCCTCCACTGACGCAGCCCACGTACGGATCCTGAGTTTTTGTGAGAGGAGCCGGGGGAGTGATCAAGGCGGGCGGGCGGAGGGGGTAGAGTCCAGTTGGATGTATGAATGGAACAGGCTCGGCGGAAATGAAACATACAGGTGCTCGCCTGCTAGGTAAAACATACAATGAAGGGGCAGGGTGCGTCCAGCCAGCAGCGGGCGGGGGCGCGCGGGTACTACTATTCAATGGGGCAGTGCGTGTATGTGGTGTAACTGCATAGGCGGGCCAGGTGCATGGGCTTGGGTGATACATGGTGCTATGGACACGCCGCCGCCGTGGTAGTGCATGTTGTGGCGCTGTGCGGAGCGAAGCCATGCTATTATTATAGCTATCTAGCAAGCATCGCGCACTCTGCCTCATCAATCAATTGGACCCACCTGGAAACGGCGCGCCGTCACGTTCAGGACCTGTCCAAACACTTGGAGCTCCAGCACTTGGAGTACGCGGTTCTCAACACTGGTGGTGGCGGGCGGTGGGACGTTCTGGAACGTCACCCACCGGCCAACCACCGGTGGATCAAACAGGATCTCCGTCATATTAGACGTCAGCTCCGCCTGTTGCTTCCAGACCAGCACGTTTGAGGTTACCCTGCTCTTATCCGCTGCAGCATTTGTTATGGCGACATCGCCAATCCGCAGCTCCGACTGCTGTGTTCTGAACAGGTAACCCGGGCGGTGGTAGACGCGCACATAACGCACTGACGCTGCGGCGCCCAGATCAATGGACAGCCAAGGGCTGTTGTCCTGGCCAGTCACATTCCCATCGGTATGCAGCATCTGGGTATCTAGGTTTGTGTTCCCGTCCACCGCATACTGGGCAGTGCAGCCACCGCTGCAGTAGCCTGAGATGGCAGACGAGGAGTACGCAGCTGCGCCTAGTGCAAGGTTGCTGAGCTGTTTAGCCGGTGGCGGCTGTGGTGATGGTGGGAACGGCGGAGGGCCCGCACCAACTGTGCGCAAGGAAGATCAACAACAGTGGTGTTAGCCGCATGCTGGAAAGGCGCTTGCCCATCCAACAATAGCAATGGCAAGTGTCCAAGCCTGGCTGGGTCAGCGTGTGCGCGTCTGCTGTACACACTCACTTGGGAGGTTGGGCGGTGGCAGCGAGGATACCGGTAGTTCGGCTCCCGGTGGCTGCGTGGCCAGCGGAGAGTTCTGGGACACGGTGTCCGCAGCAGAAGGCGGTGGCGCCTCGACGTCTGCGTGCATAGCATAGTATTGGTATGAGATGGAAGGGCATGTCAGTTTATCCCTACCTGTCATCTATCTATGTGGATGTACTCGCCTACCGTATCTGTTCATACAGTCAGGGCAACCGGGCTAGCTGTGGCAGCAACTTGATTGGTTGTGGCTGGCGGGGGAGGGCGGGGTCAATCAAGTTTGGGGCGGCGGCCTCAGCTGCTGACAACTAAGATTGGGCTGGGGGGCCGTGCACGGGGGCTGTGTCAGCGGCGGCCGGGACCCCTGCGCGCGCGGCGACTCGCATCCGGTCCAACGGCGTTAAAGATTGCGCGGGGTGATATCAAACACCTAAGTTGCTTGCGAACCTCAGGTGGGCCATCTTCTCTAAAAGGAGCCAGGAGATCACAGGATGGCCAGGGGAATTCATAGGTCAGTCAGGGAATGGCGGGCCAGGTGATCTTTCGGTGCCTGCGCTGCTAACCGGGCAGTTGGGGCATGACTGCATGCCTATGCGTCTGATTACGAAGTTGGGCTGCTAGCTAGGTTATGATAAACGATTGTTTGCATTCGTTCCTTAGCAAGGCTTCTGGCAGTTCCCCTCTCTGCGTTCACTCCCCGGACTTTGCAAAATTGAAACGCCCTAGTAAGCGAAATGGTTGACAGTGTGTAAGACCAAGGGAGCATTCAGACTGTTGGCAGCTTGGGGGTGTTTGCCAGAAACGGAGCGCGGCAGCTCAGGCAGGGGCGGGTAGAAAGCTCTGGTTCTTACCATATGTTCAATATTACAGAGCTTTGGGAAAGCATTATGCACGTGCTTTTAGTTTTTCAAGGGGGTGTCTGGTGAGGAAGTTCTGGGCCGCCAAAGTTGGGGGGTCGTCCCTGGGGGTCCGCCAGCAGGTTTCTTTCGGCGGGAGCCTTTCCTTGGCGGATTTCGGGAAGTGCCCCATCCACACGCACAACTAGGGGCCAAACGCAGCACTACGAGGCTCATATGTGCACGTTATGCCGTAATAAGCACAAACAAATCGTGGGAAGGCTAAGTTGCGCGACCAGGCGTGGACATGTCGGCACATGTCCCCACATTCGACACATGCGCACTGCCACGGCTGGGCTCTCTAGCGCTGGTGCGCATGAATTAACGTCTAACAAGGCTGCCGATGCACACTGTCCAATCGTCACACGGCAGAGAGTTGAGCGCGGGGTGGGCTGGGTCGAGGGGATTTCAATGGATAGGATCCCCCGTGTGACCGAAGTCTCAGAACAAGACCGCTGATGGCACAGCGTGGTAGTGCTCGTCAAGAGGAGTCGATTGGCACCACTTTTGTATAAAATGGAGAGGATTTTACCCCTAGACAACAAGGTTTTGTCTGTGGGGAGGTCGGTCGTCCCTCAAGGTCGGGGCTCCCGGGGGATTTTGGGGCATGGCCACTATAACAACGGGAAACCGCGTCTGGGCGCGTCTGGGCCGCGTCTGACCTGTGAGACGCGGTGTTAGGCGCGCCGAGACGCTGCGCGTTAAGGGGGAAACGCGGGGGAGACGCGATGGGGACGCAGCCAAAAACAGTGAAGCGGGGCACCATTGCAGATAGCGCGTTTCACTGCGTCTGCGTCTGGCACTTTGTTTTCTACCACCACCCCCTGGCTCAGAGCTTGCATCTTCCAGGGTAGGCCGCCGCCGCTGGCAAGAAGGGCCCTAACCACATTCTCGCCCACGGCATCCACAGGCCCCCAAATACGGTACCTGAGTTTATAGCATGTGGGAAGGCGGAACCCCCCACGCACCCCCCGCGCAACACCACACCTGTTGTCTACTTCGCTACACTTCTCTATACCAATCCTTGCAACCCCCCCAAAAAAAACCTCGCAATATGCGGCTGCAGTTTCTCCTTGCAACGCGACTGTTTCCTTACGGGATTCAGGGGTGCCCCTGACGGGATTGGTTCAACGTTAACCCCCCGAAACCCCCCAACCCCCCCCCCCCCCCACTCGGGAAGGAGTACTTGGCGAGATTCGGGGACCATACATTTGCAGCCCCACGCGGCGAAAATGCAACCCCGGAAATGGCCAAGCTTTCTCGCCCGAGGGCCTGCATTGGGGCTCGGTTCTTGCCGCTCCCCGAAGATGCAAGCCCTGCGGCAGCTTGCTCACAACTTTGCCCTGCTGCCAACTTCAGGGCGCGCGCCCGGCGCGTCTACGTACAATCATTTCAACTGCTTAGGGTACTCAGCTCAAGCACTGTCTAGGAGTGCTATGTATGAAGTGCGTGCACTGAGGACACTGAGTTCTTGCTTTCTTGTCTCCTATTAAGCTTCGCGCACGAATATATTTAGGTGCGTGCATAGAGCCTGTCTTTGAGAGAGTTGCAGGGGCGGGATGAGTGGGCTGCCCGGTCCCTGAGTAATCGATCCGCTGTGCGTGCCGCCATGTGCACCAAGCCACCAACTACCATACATGCAAAAACTACATCACGATGCAAGCCTCTCGAACCAGATAAGAGCGCGTGCCAACGGAGTTGTGCGGCGGGACCGGTAACCCGGGACTCAGATTGGGGTTGGGCGGCCAACCAAGATGCCGCATGCCCAACCAGATCCACTTCCTAAGATGCGCCCCAGCGGGAACATTTCCAGCCGGAGCTGTCCATGTGAAACTTCCAGCTTGGGGCCCCAACCTTTGGAACCCCACCTCATGAGCAGTTTAGCACTTTACCAAGCAAGACTAGCGAGAGCGAGCGAGCGTGGAAGCAGACGTGGGCCGGCCGCGCGTCGATGTCGGGGCTGCTGGTACTGGGCACGGTTTCCGGCACGGTTTCCGAGCGACACACCTACCTGAGTTTGAAGGTGTCGGTGACACCGCCGTCAGCTGACGCCGGATGTCTACACGCCTGCAGTGTATGTGAGGTGTGACTTGGAATCGGGAGGTCCCGCGCATGACCGAGCGGCGCGAGTGCTCAAGTGAGACGTTACTCAAGGCTTTAACGACAGTCGTGTCCAAACAGTCGCTTTGATTGCATAGAACCGTGTCCTTCACACATATGAGGAACTCCATGTTCGGGCATTCCGAGCGAGCGAGACCGCCGCACCTGCCGGTCCCGGATGCCTGGCCAGATATTGCAGCATTAGTGACAGAAATAATCAGCATCCATAGCGCAATGCTGCAGACAGCGGGCAAACCGCCGCTGTTGGTGCTTGGTCGCACTCCAGAGCAGCGGCGGGGCCGCCCGAGCGCATGGTATATGTCTGTTATGGTAGACATAATTTTCAAGCGAGTTTTATGCATCACACGGGGCAGCAGCGCAGAGGTCGGCACGCCAGCAGGTCTGCTGCCTGCTGCTGCTGCTGAGGATAAAAGCTGCTTCAAAAATGTATACTATGCAATGTCAGTTGCTTGTAATGAATGCCACTTCGCACAAGAGCACCCAATGACCTCATTCACTCGGTCATTCATTCATGCATCATAAAGTTCTGACGGTGGAATGTCGAGCTCCGACCCAACAGTAACAGGTCCACCCAATATTACTATCTTCGTTGGGGAGACACGATTTGGACAGCAGGTCTAGAAAGGCTAAACCCACTTCTCAGTCGTCCGCCGTTCACACTCTCACTGCTGTGTGCTGCCTGAGTTTAGGGCACTTGCTTACTTGCTCTGACGCATTTTTTCGCCACCACAGCCAACACAGGTATACGCTTTGCGCTTCCAACAGCTGCTGATCCAAAACCAGCAACGTAAGCCGCAAGAACAAAAATTCGGTAGCACACTTCAGGGGGGGCTGGGTTTTGATAGAAAGCTCAGATTCTCAACCCATGCTCAAACTTTTAGAGCTTTAGCAGAGCATTACGCACGTAATTTCAGTTTTGTCAGGGGTGGTCTGGGCCGTCAAAGTTGGGCGGGGGGGTCGGTCATCGTTCCTGGGGTCATGGTTTGGGTCGTGGTTTTGGGAGCCCATCCTACCTCGGCGGGTCGTCCTCTCTTGTAATACCGCAATCATCCTGCTAGGCCAGGCAGGTTTTGGGAAGCGCCCCACAAGCTGAAACAAGCGGAAACTGCCCTCCCCCCATTTGGGCAACGGTATGGAATGCGTCGCGTGTGCCCGCTGTACCTCTGGACGTCGGCACTTCACTTCATATTTGATACACACCATCCCATGGATGGCTATCCCCCCATTTGGCTGCCGACCTTCACCAAACCATGCATTTCTGCTGCGCAAAAAAGCGTGTCTCAGCTGCTACACTGTCACAAGTCGAAGCCAAGCCGAAGCCCGCCAAAGCCCCACAACTATGTAACAAACCATGTTATGCGGTAACAACCACAAACAAAGCATGGGATGGCTAGTTGTGCGTGCTGGCTTGGACATGTTGGCACACGTACGCGTCCCCACATCCGACACATGTGCATGCACTAACATGGCTTGGCTCTGAAGCGCTGGTGCTTGTGAATCCGTTAGTCGGTCGTCGGTCCGGAGGGGAGGAGTCGGGGGACATGGGGCATGAAGGTTTCGTTCCTACCGTCCCTCCCTTAGTAAGCAGAACAGAAAGCGTGACTACGAGCATGAGCGTGAGCACTTACATGGGTTCGAGCCCATGTGGCCTCACAACTAACTCCTTTGAATCCGGAGGCGCAATGGTTGCATCCGCTTATAATCAATCCAATGTAATGGTGAGTCCTAGGCGGTCCTACGTTCCCAGGCACGTGATGCCCGCTCCTCCTTTCCATCGGGGCCAAAGCCCCTGCCCTCATAGCTCTTCAAGTGCCTTCATGTGCTCCTTGCGTGCGGCACACCTAACCGGGGTCAGGTACAGCGCCACCGCTGCACCCGCCCTTCGGACCTGTGCTGCCGCCCGGATCAGAGCGCTGCACTCCAGCTGTACGAACAGTGTAATCATACAATGATCGCAGTAGTCACTTGATTGTACCATTGATGAGATAACGTAGATAGTGTAGGAAAGGTTGTATGAGGGGAAAAGGCCACAGCCCAGCAGCAAGCCATTTGCAGCGCTTACAAGAGATATGGATATGGCCGCCAGGACCCTGACCCCAAGACACGCAGCAGCGATCTTGCTGCCCTCTAGCTGCGCATCCATCAGACACGGGACTACCGTATATGTTGGCTGGACCCCTACACATATAAACATCAATACAGCACCCCCACAGCTCCGCGGCGCCAGGCTCACCTCTTGGCCTATGCCGTATCGCACAAGCACAAACATCTGCTCTCGCACGCACTCGCTCGGCCCGGACCCATTCTGCACACCAAGGCCCACGCCAAGGCCATGCAAGCCACATGATAAGCTCGCCCACCTCCTACGCCGGGCAGGGTGGAAATTCCAATACACCAAGCAAGAGGCAAACAGCTGGGCGTTGCCGGCACAATACGAGCTGACCTCCCGACGTTGCATCGAAAACTAGGTGTCCGCTCCGCGGGTGCCTCCACCTGCTGCAATACACTTCATGACCGTGCCGTCTCCACCCTCAACGACAATGTCCGGACAAGCAGCCGGGCCGAACGAGGGTAGCCACTAAACATGGGGGACGCCGGGTAAACCGGCGCTTACCTAGAGCGTAGTGCTGACCATGCATGTTCTGAGTAGCAGGCGGGTATTGGGGACTAAAACCCCCTCACCCCGTCGGCTCCGTAAATCCACGCCCTGACTTATGGAAAGGCGTAATCATTCTTTACTTATTTCCCATTCGGCACGGCGTACTCGCGGGCACATAGTCTGGGCCCATTCGGCACAGCGTACTCGCCTGGGCACATGGCCACTAATCCTATCAGGCGCCAGGCACAGCGTACTCGCCTGGGCACATGGCCACTAATCCTATCAGGCGCCAGGCACGTCCGTACCTGCTGTCACCACTTTCCGCCTGTCACGCATTACCGCTGTGAATGCTCCTCACGAAGCGATCGCGAGCCAGCTGGCTCTCCAAGGCACGCTCGAGCAGAAAGCCGTGCACCCGCCTGTGTTATCCAGCCAGTCGGGAACCCGTCATTACGGTGGCGGTAATAGCAGGAAATACGTGATGCAGGAGCCCAGAAGGCAAGCTGGGAAATGTGAGGGTGTGCAAGCTGACGAAAGCGGAATCGTTCTAACTACTTACCGGCCACGCACCTTGCGAGGCGCGCGCCAATGGGTTGGTGAATTCCCGTAGGGTGCCGTGATTCCCTGACCCCATCCAGCACATGGCAAACAATTTGCGACGGCAGTGCAGGAGCGCGCGGCCGGCCGAACGCCAGAGCTTAAGGAGGGAAACCCAACAAACATGGGATGGGAACAGCAGGGGCGCAGCTGTGGGAACAGTGTTCAGAACAGCGCAGGGGCTCAGAGCGCGTGTACTGTTTCTGATGGGCCGCAATCAGATACGATACCCGTGCTGGGTACGTAGGCCCGCCATCACGATTGCAGCTGACCGCATCCGACTGCACACTGCCTATGTTGCGAAATCGCTGGGCACCACGCTACTGCCCACCGGGCGGCGCAAACACGTACGGTACCGCAACTTAAGCTGCACTTTGAGCTCAAAGGGGCACGCTGGCACGGGTTCTGGGAGCTCTATCATCTGAGGCAAGGACTTGGGGTCGGGGGCGTCTTAGCCTCTGAGGGTCGTAGCAGGGGTGCGGCTGATGGAAATCCCCGCGACACAGCCCACCCCGCGCTCAACTCTCTGCCGTGTGACGAATGGACAATGTGCATCGGCAGCCTTGTTAGACGTGAACTCATGCGCACCAGCGCTAGAGAGCCCAGCCGTGGCAGTGCGCATGTGTCGCATGTGGGGACATGTGCCGACATGTCCACGCCCGGACGCGCAACTTAGCCATCCCACGCTTGGTTTGTGCTTATTACGTTATAACGCGCATTTGTGAGCCTCGTATTGCTGCGTTTGGCCCCTACGTTTGGCCCCTACGTTTGGCCCCTACGTTTGGCCCCCTAGTTCTGCTTGTGGGGCACTTCGCGAAATCCGGGATGGGCTCCCGAAACCCGACGGACCCCCAGGGACGAGGACCGGCCCCCCAACTTTGGCGGCCCAGAACTTCCTCACCAGACACCCTGAAAAAACTAAAGTACCTACCAGCCTACCGTACCGACACTGTCTGCTCCCCATGTGCCGAACCAGCAGTTGCTACAGCCGCAGCCGCATGCAGCCGGGCGAAGCGGCCGCCCGGCCGCCGCAGCAGCTCTCCCGGTGGTCCCGCCTCCACCACCCTGCCCGCCTCCATCACCACCACGCGGTCCGCCGCCGCGATCGCCCACAGGTCGTGCGCAACTTCCAGCACCGCACACGCGCCCCACGGCTGTAGCTCCCGCCGCCGCCGCGCACCGCGCTCATGCACCGCCGATGTCATCGCCGCCCCGGCACCATGACCCGCAGCGGCTGTAGCCGCCGCACGCCCGCCGGCTGCTACAGCCGCCGCCGAAAGAGGAGGCCGCAGTAGCAGCTCCGTGGCGACCACCTCCCGAATGGTGGCGGCTGTAGCAGGGTCCACGTGGGCTGTTGCCTCGTCCAGACACACCAGCCGCCGCGGCCGCAGCAGTAGCCGCGCCAGGCACAACAGCTGCTGCTGCCCGCTGCTCAGCCCCACAGCGTCGGGCCCCGAGCCCAGCGGCAGCGCCAACACCTCCTGCTCCAGTGAGCGGCGGGCCCCGGCCACACCCTCGCTCCCCTCAAGCTCACCACCATCATCAACGCCCACGTCAACACCAACACCGCCCGCTGCCACACGGCCGCCGCTGCCGCTGCAGTTGTCACCGGTGGCGGTGGCAACCCCGCGGCGGCGCGGCCGGCGGCGGTGTGCCGCCGCCGCCACCAGTGCGCTCCACAGCCCCACCCGCCTCAGTGCGTCGCAAAGGTCTGCGTCTGTCAGGCGCGCCAGCGGCGGCAGCCCGTCCCCACGCAGCTGCTCCACGCCGCCCGACCCTCGCCTGCCGCTGCGCCCAGACAATGCACCACCACCCAGCCCCACAACCACCACAGTAGCAGTAGCGGTGCCGGAGGCGGCTGCTACAGCTGTGGCGGGGTCGAGGTTGAGGCGCACGCTGGCGCTGGCCACGAAGGGGCTCTGCGGCAGCACGCCCAGGGAGGCGCGGAGGCGGGCCAGGGGCTGGGCGCGGGCGTCCGTGCCGTACGCCAACACGCGGCCTGTGGGGAGGGTTGTGTGCAGGAGGTGGGAAGGTGGGCAGAAGGTAAGCAGGAGGTGGCGAGGAGATGGGGAGGGGGCCTGTGTGCAGGACGCGCAAACGTGTAGGAGTCCGGTGCGAGTCGAAGCGAAGCATGCGCCCAATCAACATATCACACGGCAGTGCAATGAAAGATTATGCACCATATACAAAGCAAGGAAGCAGAAGGCCAAAGGACGTCGCCATGCTAGCGCATCAGTCATGCGAAGGGCGACCCTGAGCAGCCACACCGCACGCACCTGCCTCCACCTCTGTGAGCCGCAGCAGGGCCGCCACCACGCTGCTCTTGCCCGCGCCCGTGCGCCCCACCAGGCCCACGTGCTCGCCAGCGCCCACCCCCATGCTACAGCCCGCAAGAGCCGGCTGTAGCGACGGGCGGTAGCGCAGCACCACGCCCTCAAACGCCGCCACTGGCTCCAGGCCCGCCGGCGGCATGGCGGATGCTACAGCCGCTGCTGCTGCCGCCTCTGCAGCGCCTGCGGCTGCTGCTGCTGCTGCTGCCACTGCGGCTGCTACCGCCGTGCTGCCGGCAATTGGCGGCACGGCGTTTGCGGTTGTTGTCGGCGCGGGCGGAAGCGTGTTGGACTGCGGCGGCAGGTCATCGGTGTACTGCATCAACCGCTCAACTGCCACCATCTCCTGTTCGGTTTCGGCGGTTGACGTCAGCAAACCGTTGAGCAGCCCAACCACCGGCAGCGCGTACGCAAGGCTCAGACCTGCCAGGCTCGCCACCAAGTCCCCGCTGCTGCTGCCACTGCTACTGCCACCGAGTTTGCCGCCGTCGGCGCCACTAGCGCTACTGCCATTGCCGGCGCCGCCACCATCTCCGAAGCCGAAGCCTCGGCCGCTGCGCCACACCGCCAGGGCTGCTACTGCCGCCACTAGCCCTGACGCCAGCAGCTGCAGCCGCAGGCCCAGCCACGCGGAGGCGGCGCCATCTGCGGGGTGGAAAAGGGGAGAGGGGTTTGTTTTACCGTCTCCAATCAGAACCAGAGACACGCGGACGACGCATGGCAAGGGGGCGGACATGGCAGTGTGCAGTGAACAGGGCAATAGGAACGGCAGTCGGAACGGGAGGGGGCAGCGGGCAATTGAAGATGATGGAGGCCAGGCTGTGGAGGTAAGGCAATGCATATGGTGCATGGCGGGGTTACGCAAGAGCCGGACGCAACCTGTGAGTTCCCCCGCTGACGACGCAGGCCAGGGCAGCCCCCGCACCCCCCGCCCTCCCCCGCCGTCCACAGCCCCGCCCCCACCAAGCCCCGCCCCCACCAAGCCCCAGCACACCACCCAAGCTCCCCCACGCCGAGCTCCCCACCCCATGACGGCTTGGCTGCCACTCACTGGTTATGGCGGCCCGCTGGTGCCTCGTGACCGCCGCCACCGCCTGCGCCACAAAGTAAGGCTGTGCGCCGAAGGCCCGTACCACTGGCGCCGCCTCCGATAGCCCGCCAAAGGCGCCGTACACTGGTGACAGCGCCGCCGCCTCCAACCGCCGGATCTCACGTGCACTGCCGCGGTAGTACAACTGCAACCGCCTGACGGTTGGAAGGGAGGGAAGATGTTTTGCTAGGCGGCCGGCGGGAGGAGATGAGGCAGACAGCCACAGCTCCTCCCTCTCAGCTGCTCGAGTTCTGCAACCCAAAAACGGTTTCGCTGCCCCCGCTGCAGTTCCGCTCCCCCTCCGCCGCCCGCCCGCCCGCACACGCACACGCACACGCCCGCATGCACGCACCTGTACATCCACGCCAGCGGCAGCAGCAGCGGAAGCAGCGGCGGCGCGGCGTAGCACAGCACCGCCAGCAGTCCGGCCAGGGAGGCGACGTTGGCCAGCGCTATGTTAAGGATGAACGGCAGCGAGTCGTCGGAGGCGGTCACGTCGGAGGAGAAGCTGTCGGTAGGTGGAGGGAGTTGGGGGAGGGGGGTTGCGCAGTGAAGTGAAGGATTGAAACAGGTTTTAGCGGGGGGAGGTTGGAACGGAAGTGGGGATTGGGAGGTGCTCGCCCCTGTCACCAGCTGCATTACGTCTGTGTAACCCTGCCTCTGTTCATTGCCACCATCGTCAAAGTAATCATACCTGTAATCACCCCCTTTAAACAGCATGTGTATACAAAAGTCTGCCGTGCAAGACAGAGCCAAGCTCACCGGTTCAGAATGCGGCCGTGCGGCACCGCGTCGAAGAACGCCGCCGGCGCCGCCAGCACCGCCGCCAGCAGCTGCTCGTGCAGCAGCGCGGCAGCGCGCATGCCGGCCAGAGCGAAGGAGAAGGCGCGGGCCAGCGTGAACACGCCGTTGGCGGCGGCGATGGCCAGCACCCCCAGCAGGAAGGTGCGCGCAGACCAGGCGCCGCCGCTGCCGGCGGCAGGAGCATCGCCAGTTGAACCAGTGTAGGGGAAGGAGGCGGAGGAAGAGGTGTCCGCCATGTGCGCCGTTGCTACCTGCGCCCGCTCGTCCAGAAGTCGGCGATGTAGGCGGCTGCGGTTCTGTGCGGCGGCGTTTGGCGCGATTTCCGCTTCCGCATCCGTCCCCGCAGGCTGTAGCTTGCCTGGCTGCAGCTCCGGCTCTGGCTGTAGCTCCGGCTCTGGCTGCAGCTCCGGCTCTGGCTGTAGCTCCGCCGCGCCGCCCAGGTGCCACAGGGGGTTGTTCAGCATCCACGACACGCCATCGCCATCGCCGCCGCCGCCCGCAGCATTCCCGTACGAAGCCGCCATGGGGCACATGGCGGCGCCGCTAACCGCCGGCACGAACCCAAGCCCCGCCCCCGCCCCCGACCAGCTCCCCACCGCCGGCACCGCCGCCGCCCGCACGGCTGTAGCAGCCGCGCACCAGCGCCAGGCCGGCGCAACCAGCCCTACCGCCCCGCCCACTACTAACGTCGCTGGGGATGGTACAGCCACCGCCGCCGGGGATGCTACAGCCACCACATCAGCAGCAGCCGCAGCCGGCTGCTGCTGCTGTGCTGCGAAGAATGAGACCCACAGGTCGCTGGCGTTCTTGCTCGCCTGCATAGCCGCCAGGCTCAGCAGCACGCAAACAACCACGCCGGGGCCCACAGCGGACAGGTAGCGCCGGTACACGCGCCACCGCACGTGACCCGCCTCCCGCTCCTCCTCCTCCCCATCGGCGACGCCGCCGCCACCGCCGCTGTGCAGGTTGTCGCCAAGGCCGTCCTCGGCGGCTCCGCCGCCGTTGCCAGCGGCTGCAAGGAGCGGAGCACTTCCGGCATCGCTGCTGCCGCCGCTGGTGCCGCCACCGCTGCTGCCGCCGCCACTGGCGCGGCCGCCGCTGGTGCCGCCGCCGCTGGCGAGCGCCGCCTCCTCCTGCTTTCCCTTCGCCTTGTCGGCGTCGGGGAGCGCTGTGCCCTTGCTCTGGTCATGCGAGCCGTTGCCATCTGCAAGATGCCCCTGGCCGTGGCTGTGCTGCTGGCCGTGGCCATGATGGTGATGGCCATGATGGTGCTGGTCGTGGGGGTGCTGGTGGTGGATGCAGTGCGGGCTGGCGAAGTAGCCCTCCGCCCCGCCCGCATACACCAGCCGCCCCGCCTCCAGCACCACCACCAGCGCCGCCGCGCGGATGACCTGGGTGTCGCTGGTGACCACCACCACCGACGGGCCGGCTGTAGCAGGCACGGCAGCAGCAGGCACGGCTGCAGCAGGCGGGGTGGCGGCGGCGGCTGAGGTGCCGAAGGGGGTTGTCGAGGAGGGATCGCTGGCGCCGGCGGGTGCTGCTACAGCCTTGTGCGGCTGGAACCGCGACTGCTGCTGCTGCGGCAGTAGCAGGGGGCCCAGCAGCGCGTGGGTGACCACGTGGGCGGCGCAGGCTCGATCCAGCGAGGCAAGCACGTCGTCCAGTAGGACGAGCAGGTCGGCCCTGGATTCCGTTTCCGCCATGAGCTCATCCGCTTCAAATCCGGATCCAGCAACGCCCCCCAGTCCTGCTGCTGCTACGAAATCTGGATCTGCCATGCTGTTGTGGCCGTTGAGCGTGGCGCTGCGATCTGGGAGGGTTGTGCCGCTGTAGCCGTCGTAACTGATGTAACCGCCGCAGCCGCTGCCGCTGCCGCCCGTGTCAACGGCCATGCTGGCGGCAGCGGCGGCGGCGGCGGGCAGTGCGGCGTGGTACAACGCCCTCGCCAGGCCCAGCCTCGCGCGCTGGCCGCCTGACAGGCTGTCCGCCAGAGCAGCCGCATGCAATCGAGGTGCGTGAGGGAAAGTCAGGAGAGAAAGGAAGCGAGTCAGGATGCTGACGCGACGGTGCCGAGTTGGATTTCTCCGTCGAGTCCGCTTTAATGCCAGGGTTGCGGGAAATAGTACAGAATACCTGTCATGTCGTTCGTGCTCGTTTCCATGCCTCGGGCTCGCTACCGCGCGCACGGACACAACGCTCTCACTCACTTGCTGCCGTTGTCGCCCAAACGTGTGAGGTCACCAGCCGGCATGGCCGCCAGGTCGGGCAGGAGGCAGCAGGCGTGTAGCACCTGCGTGCATGCAGGCAGGAGCACACACACACACACATGGCGGAATTGTTCCGTTTGTTTTGTTTAACACATGGCCGTTGTTGTTTTCCAACACACACACCAACACACACACACACACACACACACACACACACACACACACACACACACACACACACACACACACACACACACACATAGCCGTACGGTACGGTTTGGGGGATAGTACCGCAAGGCGCAGGTGCATGGGCCATACTGTCATGCACGTGCTGCACCAAAGCTGTAACGAATGCTTTGCAGCATTCAGGCCAAGCTGCATTAAACATCTTTCAGTATTGAGGGGGCCGCGCTTGGAAGGCTTTCCCCCTCGACCTCCCATACACACAAGCTCCCATCGGCCACAGGTGTCGGCCCTTTCCCCGGCCCTTTCCGGTGTAAGCTCTGCAGCCGCTTCCCACCCGGCAGCCCCCCCCCCACCTTCTACCACTTCCTTAACTACTCATGAATGTAACCCCCCCGTTTAGCTTGGTTTGATTTAGTTTGGGCAGGAATTTACAAACCCCCCCTCTTCACCTTGCGGTACAGGCCGGGCAGCATGGGCGCCCCCAGCAGCACATTGCGCCGCACAGTCGCGCCCGGCACCACCCACGCCGTCTGCGGCGCGTACGCCAGACGACGGCCGCCGCCTCCGCCGCCAAAGCCGCCGCCAAAGCCACCGCCAAAGCCAGGGCCGCCAAGGCCGCTGCCAAAGGGGCTCTGCAGCAGGCGGCATCGACCGCGTCGCAGCGGCAGCTCCCCACCGCCCAGCAGCGCCGCAAGCAGGCTGGACGGGAGAGGAGGGGTTACATTCACAATGACTTAGCGAAGCCGTAGCCAGGCACGTTGGTACAGCAGGCGCGGTGTGGGGTGGGGCAGAGTAAGTGAGGTGGGTTTGCGTGAGGAGAACAGGTGATGAGGAACTGACTGAGCGATGCAAGTGGGTTGCAGAGGCAGAGGCAAGGCAGAACAGGAACCAAAGCACACAAGTAACACGTCGACCCGCAAGACATGCACCGCGGTTTGCACGCCCACCTGCTCTTGCCGGCGCCCACCCGGCCCACCACCGCCGTCAGGGCGCCGCGTGGGATGGCCAACGTGACGTCTTGCAGGCAGGGCCGCGCGCCCTGAGGCCGAGACACACACACACACACACACACACACACACACACACACACACACACACACACACACATGCATGCATTTGAAGGGTAGCATCAGGTGCGCATGAAGTGCGCGGATGGATCCAAACACACACGCGCAGGGCGACACCACGCACGGCTCCCAATCAACCCTGTTAGCCCCACCCATCCCAGCCAACCGCGCCGCACCTCGCAGTGCCACTGCCACAGCAACCCTGCGCTACTGCCGCCGCTGCACCCTTCACTTCCGCCGCCACTGCTACTGCTGCTTCCCATCTACTGCCGCCACCCGCCCATCCACCTTCCCGCACACCCACCGGCGCCAAGCCGAACGTGGCCCTGTTCAGGACCGCCACGTGCGCCGCCGCCAGCTGCTCGTCACCCTCATCCGGCTGGATCCGGAACATGCCCTCCAGCCCGTCGCCCACGTGGTGCTCCAGCTCCGCCGGATCCTGGATTCCGTATCGACACACACATTTATGTACATGGGGACTGCGTCGTGGGATCACCTGCTACATTCCGTACCGATGCACATCAGCATCGTGGTAAGTTTGCGGTCTGATGTACTGATGCAGGCAGAGCAGCAGACACAGCGCACGAGATCGGGTCACAGCACACCTTCACCTCCCATGTATTGCACTGATCAGGGCCTTCGGCCGCCTCGTCAAATTCCTATGACGCACCTGGTCTGAGCCGGGCGGTGCGGCCGGGTAGCGGTCATCGAACACCTGGGTCGAAACCGGCCCGGGCCGGTAGAAAGAGCCGCCGTCGGCACCGCCGCCTAAAGCCGCGCTACTGCTGCCGCCGGCTGTAGCACCCGCACCTCCCAAGCGGCCGCTACCGCCGCCGCCGTCGCCGCCGCCGCCGGCTACAGCCCCTGCGAGCAGGTCGGCTGCTGCGGGGGTGGTGGCGTTGCTACTGCCGGCGGTGGCTGCAGCTGGCTCGGTGCCCTCGGGTATGACGCTGAACACCGAGTCGCTACTGCGCCGGCTGGCCCGCACGCTGGTGCGGCCGAACTGCGGCTGTGGCGGCGGGGGTTGCTCCCGCGGCTGTAGCAGCGGCTGTCTCAGCGGCTGTAGCAGCGCCTGCTCAGTGGCGGAGTCCAGCGACTGTTGCCGCAGTTTGGCGGAGTGGAAGGCATGCGCCCATGCCATGGAGCGAGCCGGCGGCGGCAGCACCTCGCCGCCACCGCCCGCACCCGCATCCGCACCGCCGCCGCTACCAGCCGGCCGCCCCCTCCCACCGCCACCACCACCTGCGCCGCCGCCGCCACCGCCGTCGCCGCCGCCGTCGCCGCCGCCGTCGCCGCCGCCGTCGCCGCCGCCGTCGCCGCCGCCGTCGCCGTCGCCGCCGCCCGACAGGCGGACGGCTGGTCCGGCTCCTCCGAGGTACGGGCCCGCGGTGCCCAGGCCTGTACGCAGGCTGTGGGCGGGAGCGCTGAAGGTACGCGACATAGCGGAGCCGCCGCGGCCGCCGCGGCCGCCGCCGGCGCCGCTGCCGCTGCCGCTGAGGTCGCGGTAACGCCCCGGCACAGACCGGTCCGGATACTGTTGGGGTGGGACATGCGAAAACGAGCATGAGGCCGTGAGGATGGGTTGGGTTTAGGTCATGGCGGGTGGCTTGCAGGAGGCAGCGTGCGTGGCATTCACCTCTATGTCCCAATGAAACGCCAGTCGTGGGACTCCTTACGTGAGTGGACATCTCCTGCTGCCTCTTGGCAGCCTCGAGCCCATTCCAGCCGAAGCCCACCCTATCTCCCAGAGCCGCATCCTTTCCCAAAATCTCCTACAGTCCAACCTACCTGCAACCGACTCGATGGGCTGCGGCCAAAGCTACTCCGGAAGCCGTCCAGAAACCCGCCAAAGCCGCTGCGGCGCCGCTGGCGGCTATCCGCACCCTGCCGCGGCGGCGGCGGTGGCGGCAGCGACCGCAGCAGCCGCTCCAGTGGATGGCTGCCGGCGGCGTAGGCAGCGGCGGCGCCAAGTGGGAAGCCGTTACCGCCGGCGCCGGTGTGACCGTTACCGTTGCCGGCGTGACCGTTGTGTACGGATGATGAACCGGCGTAGTCGCCGTGGACCGCGATGTCGTACAGGGCGGACTGCACGCCGTGGCGGGGGGCGGCAGGAGGAGGGGGAGAGACACGTAATGGGGACGTGATGGGGATGTGATGGGGAGCTATGTAATGCGGGGGGTTGGGCGGGAGGAGGGGACGAGTGGTCAGCAGCACGACACGAGGGGGCTGCGGTGTGTGCGGGACAGGCGCATAGCCACACGCTGTGTGTGATCGGGCCTTGCTCTTACCCTTGCACACACATACATAAATACATACACACACACACACACACATAAATACATACACACACATACATATGCCCGCGGCCGGCGGTTGGCCCTGTTGATGCCGACCCTTTCCCCCTCTTGCGCTGTGCCAAAACATGCCCTCACGCGGCTCCTAACCCAGTTGCGCAACAGCTGCCCGCCCGCCCGCACCCATGCCCCCAGTTGCGCAACAGCTGCCCGCCCGCCCGCACCCATGCCCTCAGCCCCCAGCGCCTCACGCACCAGCAATCCCCGGCCGTAGCCGCGTGTGTACACCGCCGCCTCGGCGTCGCCGCCCTCCTCCCCCGCCACCGCAGTCATGACCACTGCCCCGGCGTGGCTGTTCCGCCGCGCGCCTCCGCCTCCCCCCTCCCCGTCCGCCTGCTCCTGCTCCTCCTCCTCCTCCTGCTCCTCCTCCCCATGCTCCTCCTCTCCGCCCAACGCCAGAAGGCCGTATCCAGACACGGCGTCCGCGGCCGACGACACGGCCCGAAGCACGGCGGCCGCAGCCTCCGGGGGTAGGTCGTGCAGGCCTGGCGGCGGCGGCAGCGGCGTGCATTGCAGGGCCGAGGGTGGAGGCGGGGTTTCAGGCAATGGTTAGGTAGACTGTAGCGAAGTGGCAAACATGCGGGATGTTGGTTTTCGGCGGGATGCAGGCGCGCAGGCAGGCAGGCAGGCAGGCACGCACAACAGCGTGAACCGAATCGCCATCACGGCCATTTTGCAGTCGTCAGCCCCACCCTTGGTCCTGCAACATGCAACATCCTACATGCAACATGCATCACGCAACATGCAATTTCGGGCTCTCGGTCGCGACGCACCCAGCGCCAGTTGGTCGTAGGCCCAGAGCGCGCGGCTCTCCCGCAGCAGCAGGTAGCTACGCAGTCGCGACACGCTCACCAGCGCCTCCACCACACCTGCACGCGGCGGTGCGTACATATCGGTAACTTGTGTGTGCGTGGCGGTACCAGCCAGAGATTTGCAGTAGGCACACACGCACACACCCAGGAACGGCAAACCCGTACGCGCGCACACAAACCCTCAAACCCGCACACGCGCAAACCCGCACACACGCACACACACACACACCACAACGCGCGCACACACACACACACCACAACGCGCACACACGCAAACCCTCACACGCGCAAACCCGCACACAAACCCTCAAACCCGCAAACCCGCACACACGCACCGTTCACCACCCAGGGGAATGCGTTGAGCGGGCCGGTGAGCAGCCCGAACAGCGCCAGACTGGTGAAGGCCACGGCGGGCGTCAGCGCGGCGCCGCCGCCCAGCGCCACCACCAGGGCAAAGGTGAGCGCGGAGAAGAGCAACGAGGTGGCGGCCCTGTGGGAGGTGTGAGGGGGGGGCGGCTGTGAATACCTGCCAAACTGGGGGGTTCGGGAGTGCATGTGCCCGAGCCCCATAATTTAGGTCTCAATCGCCGCCCAACCCAGAATTAGGAGCCGGGGATGGGGTTGTCGTTGAAGCTTTTGCGGGACCGGGAACTGGGGGACACAACTCAGTGTCGTATTCTAGAATGACTCCAAAGCGCCGGCTCAACAGAGCCTATTACTTGCGAGTCATTCCATCCCCTGATATAGCGAGAATGGGGTAGAGGTCGATATACAACACTCAGCACCACCGACGGCCATCGTTCCCGCTCCCACCCCACCCCAGCCCTCGGGCCGCGCCCGTTGCCCCCGACACACGCACCCGCACCCACCAGAAGTACACACACAGGGCGTCCAAGTACTTGCGCACAGCCAGTCCGCGCAGCTCGTCCCGCCGGGCCGCCGACACCTGCGCGAGAGGGTGGTGGAGTGTGTTGGCTAGTGGTGGTGGTGTGTTGGATAGTGCCGGGGTGGCGGGAGCGCTTGTGCGTATGCAGCAGCCTGCGTAGCTTGACCTCGCAGCATGTCCTACTTTTCTATTCCATACCTCCCCCAAAACACACACGCGCACGCGCACGCCCATGCTCCAGTCCGTGCCCCCCCCCCCCACACACACACACAGGGCGCTCACCCGGGCCACGAAGTACTCCTGCCACACGGGCGCCGCCTTGACCTGGCGGATGGCGCGGAGCAGCTCCGACACGACCGACACACGCACGTCCTGAGGGAGGGGGAGGTGTGTGCGGTGGGGAGAGGGGAGAGGAGGAAGGATGGAGGGGGATTACATTCATGATTAGTTAAGGGAGAGTGGGGGGTGCAAAGATTGGTGCAGAGAAAGGGGAGGGGGCACGGGGAGGGGGTTAGTTCATTCCGATCCCAGGTAAACCAAGACCTAGAATCCCGAGAGGGGGCCGCACAGCGTGGTGTCAGCAGCCTTGGGGACGTCAAAATTCGCGTGACTAGGTGCCAGACAAGCTCTGCACATACAAAATCGCGCCCCTTCCCGTCACATGCCCCACCCACTGCACCTCTACACCCGTACGCTACAAGCGCGCGTGTTTCTCCGTCATTGACCCATACACACACCACCGAACACGCCCTCCACCCCTCCGCCTCCCCACCTTGGCCCTCATCATGCGCTGTGACGCCGCCAGTATGGCCCCCGCAATGAGGCGGTTGGCGGGCACCAGCAGCAGCGACACGACCAGGCCCGCCAGAAAGGCGTAGCGCACCTGCACGGTTTTGTGTGTGTGGGAGGCGGGTTACATTCATGACTATGTACGAAGTAAAGGTGTAGCCGGGAACAGTAGTACAGGAGGGTGGGGGTGGGCTCCATGCATGATGGGTAACGAACGTGATGACCCCAGGCAGTCTTTGAGGGGTCGGGGTTGAGGCGGGTGTTGAGGCAAAGGGGTCTTTGAAACCTCCTAGGTGAAGCAGCACAGCGTGATGGGTTGTGTGGGTTGTATGGCTGGCCGTCCATCCATGATAGACGGATTAAAACACGCGCTTGATGGAAGCACCCCGCCCGCCCCCGCAGCCCCCAACCCCCCAACCCCCTTACCTGCCGACACACACCTGCCCCCGCTTCCCGCCCCTCTCCCCACCTGTGTGTACAGCAGATACAGCGCCAGTCCAATCTGCCAGGGCAGCGACCACAGCTCGTGGAACGACAGCAGCAGGTTCACCGCCCGACCCGTGTCAACCGACATGAGCGTGGCCACGTCCTCACCGCTACTGCCGTGGCTGCTACTGCCGTGGTTGCTACTGCCGCCTGCGGCGTCGTCGCTGCTACTGCCGCCCTGTCCGGCGGCCTGCTGCCGCCGCCGCTTGGCCCCCTCCCCAGACCCCGCCTGCGGCGCCGCTGGCGCCGCGGGCCCCTCCTCCGCCTTTCCCACCGCGTCAGCACCGGCATTGGCATCGGCAGCTGCCCAGTCATGCAGCGGCGGCGCGCGCACGCGTATTCGCTCCCGCCGGGACCGTGGCACACCCCGCAGCCGCTGACGCCGCCACCGGCGTAGCTGTTGTTCCAGCTCCGCCTCCGCCGCCTCCGCCGCCGCCACCTCGGCGGCGTGCACCGCCGCGCCGCCGCCAGCAGCAGCAGCCGCACTGCTACTGCCCTTACGGCCGTTGCTACTGCCGCCGCCATGTTTGAGCGCTAGCAGCGACTTGCGGTACAAAACCACCATCAGCCCCGCACGCAGTCGGCACGACAGGCGGCTCTGCGGCAGTAGCAGCGGGGGTTGGGGATAAATCCATGACTAAGGAGTGAAGTTGTAGCCAGACACAGAGGTACAGCCGGCGCGTCGTTGCCGATGTCCGGGGGCGGACGCCGCGTGCTGGGGCGCCGCAGCCACAAGAGAGGCAATGAAGTTTGAGACGCACCTAACAAGCCTTTAAAAAAACCCGTTCCGCAATCTAGCGCCAACCAGACCCCGCATCCTCACGCTATAACATACCCACAGCCGACCCCCGCTGCCACCACCACGACCACAAGTCCACCAGACCGCCATCAGAGTAACCGAAACCCAACCACCAACCAACCAACCAACCAACCACCTGCTCACCAGCTGGTAGTTGAAGTGTGCGTTCAGCAGCGCCCGCAGCACTGAGGCCGCGGCCAGCAGCGCCACACACACCAGGCCGAAGCGTGGGCTGGCCGGACCCAACTCCGACACAAGCACAGACCAGGCACGCGCCGGGAAAGGGAGGGGGTCGGAGAGAAGCAGTGGTAGTTGCAGGGACGAGGAAGGCGAGGGAGATGAGGAGGGGGAAGAGGAGGGGGAGGAGGAGGGGGAAGAGGAGGGGGAGGAGGGGGAGGAGGGGGAGGAGGGGGAAGAGGAGGGGGAGGCGGAGAGCCAGGTGACCAGCAGGCGCAGCAGCAGCGGGCCGGAGAAGCTGAGCAGGTCATTCAGCAGCTGCGAGGAATGAGGGGAGAGAGGCGGGAGTGCGGTGGAAGTGGGGTTGAATGAGCTTGCTTGGCGGGGTGTCAAGCGTGTACGTGTGCGTGTGCCGGTAGGTTCCAGGGGGCCGCGCACGTGAGGCCCGGCACAGCATCCAGGAGGCAGCGCCGCGCCGCTCGCGTCGTTGCACGGAATGTCTTACACGGCCTTCCTAGCGCTCGCCTGCTCACTACCAGAGTCAACTCATGCCACAAATCACACGCCACGCGTCACAGCACTGGTCAAAACACAAACATGTTTGGCCAGACCAGACCAGCGACCAACCTTGATCAGCCCTAGCCAGGCGTACGCGCCACCGTACGTCCGAGCCAGTGCGGCCAGTAGCGAGGGGTGGCGAGGGCGCAGTAGCAACTCCTGTGTGTTTGTGTGCGTGTGCGCGTGCGTGTCATGTTACTTCGCTGGGCATTTGTGTGTAGACCCGGCGTCGGCGTGCGTGTGGGACGTGAGTGGTGTGCGGTTGCAGACCTGTCTGCCTGGTGGCGATAGGGCCTGCCCTTCTTCAACACCCCCGCAGCCCTTCTTCTTTAGTATTACTATCACCGCCAGGTGGTACTAGGGGCCACACCATTGGGGCCGCACCTTGGTCCAACTGCGCCAGAGCTCCATTCCGCACGCTGATGGCTGCAGCGAGGGGTCAAGCTCGAGCAAGTCCTCTGCCTGCAGCTGCGCCTGGCTGCCATGTCGCATGAGCGGCGTAACCCAGCTGAACCAGCAGGCTGACCACACGTTGTTGTCAGACACCGCTGCCCGCGGGGGCGAGAACCGTCGCGGCACATGGCGGGATTGCACAGGGCCCGACGTTTGACCATGTTGCGGTCTTAGTAGCGGCTCGTTGAACATGTCTCTTTGGCAGATTATTTCGTTTCGCCGCAGGACCAGCAAGTTATATCAACCCCCGACACATTTTGTTTCGCCCTGTTCACCAAGTCAACTCCGAATAGTGCTGGCAGGCCTTCGCAGGCCATTATGCAGTTTTAAGATTGCGCGGTAAAATAAAAACAAGCGTTGACCCTGGCGGCACGATGGGCGACACGTCGTGCCGGCGGGCGAGTCAGGGCGAGCCCCCCCCCCCCTGCCCTCGCCCTCGCCCTCGGTCCCTCGCACCCAGGGTCCCTCCGGTCCCAGCTGGTCGAAATCTCCTCTTTGCCCCTTCCTGCCCCTTTCCGAACCTTCATTCAGCGGCTGCTCTCAAGAGTTTGGAAGCATGACGTACAGCATTGATGCCATGCCCCGGCTGCCAGCGGACGCCTGCGGCTGCTATTGCCAGGCAGGTCCCTAAACCTTTAGTGCTTCCCGTGCCTCGGCGCACTTCCATCGTGTCGCGTGTGGATGATGAAATCACTTGATGCGCATGGCCGCTTGGCCAGCCCAGTACGGCGCAGCCCGGATTCCTGGCGCGCCCAACGCTGGCGCGAGCTAACTGACGCGGGGCCAACTGGTGTGGCAGTTTGCGGCAGCGCACCGTTTCCGGTGACTGGCTACGGACGCGACTGTCCTTCAAAATCACAAATAACAGCAGGACTAGATGCGGACCGGCCGGCTTCTGCATCGTGGATCGGTCAGCAACGCCAGTCGCGCTCCACGGCGCAACCGCGCCGTTTGCAGTGCGCGAGCTGATAGCGTATAGTTCTAGAGCATACATACGTTTGTACTACCTGCCGGCATTGATACAAAGCTTTTTGGGCCCTGCAGTTTTTTAAGCACCAGCCACAACGTGAAACGCTATCTGACTGCAAACCCAAATACATGCAGGCTATCTGACGCACTAATCGTGCAAAGAAGCAACTATCAACTGAGCCAGAGGACACGCCCGCCATCTCGCTCCAAACGCCCCGTCGTCTCGTGGACCATGGGCAGGCTCAAATGCTAGCTCGAGCACATCTTTAATAAGAACCGATATAAAATGCGCCTGCAAGTGGTGCTGCTGACCGTGGCGAGCATCGCGGCACTCGCTAGCTTGCAGCCCGTCCACAGCACGTTTGTCTTCGCTTCCTACACCAACTGGGCTCGACAGTGTCTAGGGGGCCCAAGCGATGGAGTATGTGGCCCCAGCGCTGCGCAGTTCCTGGACTTCACTTACTCGGCGCTCACTGGCGCCGTGAGTCTTGCCCACATCGCGCCTGCAACGATTTGCTTTAAACCGCATGTGACTCAGATAGCGGTCATTACTTGTGGGTCAGCAGGCCCTGGCTCACACATAATAACGCCGCACCTTCGCACCCCTTGACTCCACCTTGCTCGGCAACCCCCGCCTGACTCCGGTTGCTTGTCTCGGAAATGGCCCATCTCGCAGCCCGTGACGGTCTCCACCGAGCAGCTCACCAGCGCCTGCCAGCAATGCGCGCCGGCCCTGGACGCAGCGCTGGCCACGGCGGTGCCGTCCAGCGACCCAGGTGCGCTGCGGGTTCCAGGTCAGCATGGAGGGGTTGCAGCTGCAGCGCAGTGCATGCATGGCAGTGCATGGACGATTGCAGCAGTCAGGCCGTGCCAGTGCCCGCGCAACCCAACAAACAAACAAGGGCGGTCTGCCAGATGCCGGGCCGCTCATTGCGGAGAACACAAGTTTCTTAGGTTTGGAATATGATTGCGACATTACAGAGAAGGGACAGTCCTTGGAATATGGGCGCAGTTCCCCTGGGGCCCTGGCCGTGCACCAGTCCCCCGGCACCCACTTCGCGCTGACCTCCATCATCACCACGCCTCCAATCATTTCCGGTTTACTCCATACTCGCCCCATGCGCAGCCGCGTGCCCCTTCCTGCCGGAAAAGGACTCGTTGTCACTGGCCTCCACCGCGCTCCGCCGCTTCGTGTGCTGGGGCACGCCATCGGCTGCCACCACTTCGCCGGGCGGCGACGGCGGCAGCAACAGCACGGGCACGGGCGCGGGAGCCTGTGTCACAATGTGAGTGACACTCCGAAAGGAAGCTTGTGCCTGCTTTGTCGGTTGCTGCGCCCATGCTTTGTATTCTCCGCAAGTGGGGTGGCATGGGCAGTGCGGAAGCACAGTGTAAGTGGGTCAACGCACACACAAAGGCTGCCGGCGCCCGGACGAAACAGCAAGATCCAAAGTGGAAAGGTATCCATGGCTTCCTGACATCGCGCCGCCTTGCTGGTGCAATACGCGGTTTGCACCCACACAGGATGGCGGACGCGCTGGCGGCTGCTGATCTGTTGGAGCGAGTCAGGTACGGGAAGCATTAGAAAGAGAGAGCCTGTGTTGGACGTTACGGAGTGCAGTACAAGGAACCGGACAATGCGACAAGGGCCATGGAACCCGTGCGATTTGGGCAGTTGGGCATCCCCGGTGTTATCGTGAGTGCAGCCATACAATGTGGTCAGAGAGGCTGACAGCCCCCCTCTCCCCTCGCATAAGTATAATCGCTTGCAACTGTCGCCTCTGCCTGTGCTCCGCTAGTTGGGCTTAGTTTGGTTTAGTTTGGGCTGGTATTTACAACCCCTCTCCCCTCCGCCCGTCCTCTTTCCCACAGGTCCTTTGACCCCACGCTGCGCTTCACTGGGTCGGTGCTGCAGCGACTGTGCCCGCAGCTGGCGCCGCCGGCGGCGGGCGGGCCGGGGGGCAGCTGCTGCAGCCGCAGCTGGGCGTACCTCATGTCCGGCCTGGCATCTCAGGTGGGACAGCCGACATGGTCCAGGGGCATTGCCTTCAACCGTTCGTTGCCTTACGCGCGGGCTTTCCTTCCGGTCGTTGGCGTGCATTTGGCGATGACGGTTTGCGCTTCCTGCCGTACACACTGCCTGCCGTACACACTGCCTGCCGTGCCGTACACAGGCCTGCCTGCCGGACCTGGCCCGGGAGTACCTGGCGCTGCCGGGGCGGTGCGAGGTGCTGCTGGGGCTGCCACGTGAGTGTGGCACTGACACGGCGTGACACGGCGATTCCACGCTGACGCTGGCGCTGGTATCGCCACCCTAGAGCTGTCATAGGGACCCCACATACACACAGAGGCACAAGACACAGGGCATAGAATGTTTCTCTTCAGCCAGGCTCACAAATATGGGGATGTCACCGGGCGTGTGGCATGGGAGCCTTGGGACACACATGCGCCGGAGGGGTACATGAGCGTCATGCTGCGCCCATATGCCCCTCTGATCGCGGCCCGCCCCCCGCACCCCAATGCTGCACCTGTTTCCCATCGCGCTTCGCCTAAGTAGTCATACCTGGCGCCCGCCGCTCCCCTGCTGCTCCCTGCAGTGCCCGGCTTCTGCGAGGCTGGCTGGCCCAGCGCGCTGATGCCGCTGCTGGCCGCGCCGCCCTCGGGTCGCTGCAGCGGAGCCAACCAGCCCATCAGCTGGCTACAGGTGCGTGTGGGCGTGTGGGTGGGTGGATGGGTGGGTGGGCGTGTGGGTGGGTGAGTGGGTGGGTGGGTGGGTGGGTGGGTGGGTGGGTGGGTGGGTGGGTGGGTGGGTGGGTGGGTGGGTGGGTGGGTGGGTGGGTGGGTGGGTGGGTGGGTGGGTGGGTGGGTGGGTGGGTGGGTGGGTGGGTGGGTGGGTGTGGGTGGGTGTGAGCGTGTGGGTGTGGGTGAGGGTGAGGGCGTGGGTGGCACCTACCGTTGGAACCGTGCGGGCACTGGAATATTGGGACGGTGGGGCATCGGAACCTGGGCAAGGCGCCGTGCCGCACTGCCCCTGACGTGCCCCCTGCACACACATTGCATGTTGCGCGCGTTCGCTGACCGCGCTCCCCACGCCCCCCACGCTCCCCATACCAGGGCTCGGCCTGCAGCACCGACCAGCTGCGGATGGCGCGCTGCCCGCGCTCCACCTGCGACCTGTGGTGCGGCGTGGTGGGCACGGCGGCGGCGGCCGACCAGCCAGGTGAGCGCTGGGGGCTGAGGCGCGTGTGTGTTGCGCAGCAGCAAGGGCAGAAGCGGAAGTGCCCGTGGTTTTGTGGTTTGCACTGTGGTGGAGAAGGGCCAGGGCGAATCGTGCGGCAAGGCTCATGCTCACAGTCAGGCATGCGCGCAGCGTTGACACTTTGTTTCAGACTGGCCTGCCCACGTCTCTGCTCCACCCGTACGCTCACCCGCTTCCCGAACTACGCAACTCTCCTATGCATAATGTACCGCTTTTCCAACCATCATTGCAACCCCTCCGACCCACCCGCCCTCGCAGCCCCGCCCTCGCCGCCGAGCGGCCTCAACACCGACTCCGGCGGCGGCACCGGCGGCAGCAGCGGCGGCGGCGGCAGCAGCGACAGCGGTATGACAGTGGCCACGGTGGTGATCATTTGCGTGTTCTCGGTGCTCATCCTAGCGCTGCTGGTGGCGCTGGCCATGTGGGCGTTTGCGGTGCGCCGCGAGGTGAGAGGGATGAGGCGCGACAGCGTGGGGGATGCAAGGGTTGTGGATGTGTGGTTGCGTGTGTGTGTGGGGGGGGATGTATGGGGTTGTGGATTGGGCTTGGGTTTGGGTTGCGCTGAGGCGCTGGGTGGGCGACGGCACGTTATTTGGGCCGCGTGGAACGACACCGCATTTCTGCGTTGGAAGGGGGAGCGACAAGCGCGCGCACTGTTTTTGAAGGCGCGCCACTCGGCGTATGGCCGGCGCCAGCCATGGTGCGCTTAGTGTTTTTCCACCGGCAAGCTAACAATTTACCTGAACATAACGCTCAAAACTTCCACAGAAACGGGCGGCTGAGCGCGAGGGCTTTGCGTTTGACCAAGAGTTTAACGATGCACCCACCGTGCCAGCCTCCCCGGCGGCGCCCCCCGGCAAGCTGGTCGAGCCCGCCACCCCCGGTGCCACCGCCAGCGGCGCCGCGCCGCCGCCGGGCAGCGCCGGCGGCGCTGGCGGCTTCGCTGCCGCCATCACTGCGGCGGCGGCAGGCGTGGGTGCGGCGGGCGCGTCTACACCCCGCTACATCCCTGGAGGCGGCGGCGGCGGCGGCGGCGGCGGGGCCGCTGGTGATGATGGCGCGGCAGGCCCCAGCACCACCTCAGGCGCTGGCGCCGCCGGAGGCGGCAGCAACGTTGCTCGGACGCTGGTGTTCGACGGCGCAGCCGCCGGCCCCAGCCGCGCCGCCGCCGCAGGCGGCGGCGGCAGCGCTGCTGCTGGCGGCGCAGCCGCCGCCACCGTGGCGGCCGCCGCTGGCGGCGCCGCCGCCGGCATCATGGCCAGCAGCAAGTACGGCAGCGCGCAGTCGCTGCTGCGGGCGCCGCCGTCGGCTGCGGGCGCCAGCACGCACGGCACGAGCACGGGCGTGTTCATGACGCCGGCCACGTCGGAGAAGTCGCTGGCGCAGCTGGACCGCCTGCGCTCCCACCGCGTCTCGAACCCGGGTTCCGAGATGGGCACGCAGTACGACTCGATGCCGCTGCCGGACAATATGAGCAGCGTGGAGGGCTCCGTCTCCAACCTGCCGCCGGGTGAGAGCTGGGGCTAGTGTGCTGGGGGGCTTGGGGGCTGGAGGATTGGGGGAATGGGTGGCCGGGGTCCTGAGGGAATGCGGGGCTGGGGGGCTGAGGGGCGGAGCGGCATGAGGGAATGGGGGCTGCAGCCTCCTCCGCTTCGTCCGCCTTCCTGCCTCTGTCGTGTGCCCCACGTTACCTGCAGACTTACCCTCCCCCTGTCCCGCAGGCGCCTACATCGGCTCTCACGCCGTGCTGTCCCGTGACTCGGCCGGCTCCTACGTCACCGCGCGCAGCGGCGCCGTCAGCGGCACAAGCCTGCTGTCCGGCCCCGGCGCCGGCGGCAGTGGGCTCGCCAGCGGCACCGGATCGGTGCTGCTAGGACCGGGGCCCGGGACCAGCCCGCCGCTGCCGCGGTCGCAGCTGGCGTCTGGGACGGCGTCGCCGCTGCCGGCGGGGCTTGGGTCGCCGGCGCCAGGCGTGGCGGCTGCGGCTGCGGCCGTGGGACCTAGTGCGGTTGGGGCTGCGGGTGTGGGAGCGGGGGGTAGCAGTGCTGGGGAAGCGGGGGCGGCGGCAGGCAGTGCGGGGGCGCCGGCGTCCGCGGCGACGCCTGTGCCGCTGCATACGCGGCGCGCGTCCGACATACCAGTGTTGGAGACTGTGAAAGAGCACTGATGAGCGAGTGGGCGATGTCTTGTGGGACTGAGGTCGGCCCCAGCAATGCGGCCCTCGGATGATACCGTAATGCATTAGTAGTTAGTACCTTCCACTTGTACGGTAATCCGCATCTCATAAGGAGCTACCGCACGGAGCTACCCAAGGAGCCACCGGGTGTGCGATGGGATTGTCGGCTGTGAGCTCTCTGTGCCGTGGTCAGTGCTGGTGCGCTTTTTCCTGGCGCACAGGGCCAGAGGCCTTGGGGCGATGCACGGCCTGTTACCAAAGATGCTCTAAAAGACAACTGTGCACGATGTCGCTGAGAGGATGTTGCTATTGACGTGTAGTGAGTTACGAGGATGCGGCGCTAGCTCCCCAGTACTCCTTTGTCATGTGTTGTACATACGCATGTAAGCTTGCAGCAAGACAGCTGCGTGCTGCCTCACCCGCGTCATTAAACGTCAACATCCGGAATCCAGTGACTCAGCATGCCCGAAACCGAACCAATTCCCTGTATACAAGCTTAGTGTCCTTCGTTTAGTCACCCCGCGCAGCGCACAGCCATAACAGCCACAGCCTGCAGCCCGGCTTGCGCACCATGTCCTCGCGGTTGCTTTGGGGTTGACGTTGCTTGCCTCGCGCCTAGCGCCATAGCTTCTACGCTGCAGTGCATCACGCCTCCTGTCCCTCCCTCCCTCCCTCCCTTACATGTCGTGCTGGGCACCGGTGGCGCTGGTGTTCTCCAGGTTGGTTTCGGGCGCATCCTTTCTGGTAGTCCCAACGCCCGGCCCGGCCGGCGTCGTCCAGCCCAGCCATCCCAATACAGCAGCCACCTTCCGTCAGCCAGCCATGGGCGCGACCGTCCGCAGCGTTTACCGTCGGTTACGAGGTAACATGTGAATTCGCAACTTGCGCTACTGACTGCCTACTCTCGTGCCGCCTGCAAGCCCACTCCGCCTTCCGCTCCGGTCTACGTACGCATTAGTTCCGCAACACTCGTCAAGCTTCGCGCGGTAGCGTCAAAGCCTGCACACTCCACTGCGTGCGGTTTAGCCATCGGCCAGACGGCCTACGCTGTAATAATAGAGAGCTGAGCTGAGCCGGAGCGGCGGTAGGGAGCAGCCTGACTAATGGCACTTACACTGCACTAATGGCACTTACACTGCAGAACGGCTCACACCCGCGCAAGCGAGCGAGGGGGCACGCCCGAGCGCCCTCCCCAAGAGGCGACACAACGCCACGCCACCGCGACACAACCACAAAACAGACGAGCGAGACCGGCGCGCGCGAGCGCAGCGCGGCCACCAGCACGACAGCGGCAGCAAACAGCAACCCACGAGGCCACCAAGGCGCGGAACAACGGCGCCGAAAGCAGAACTACGCGCAACCGAAGCGCGACCAGCGAACACACCAACAGCTAACACCCGTGGCCTCGGCCAGGGTCCCGGCAACAACGCGCGCTCCAGGCTGACGCCCCGGTAAAAAAGCCGGAACCCTGGCGAAGCCCTAAAAAAAACCCGGGGCAGCCTGGAGCGCGAACCAAAAAACCCCAGAAACCCGTCTAACGGCGTGGCAGCGGGCGCCTAGGGCCCTCGCGGGCCCGCCCAGCCACCCTCAACGCCGGCCTCACGACAACGCCTACGACCACAACACCACCGACAAAACGCCGGCTCCACCGCCGAGCTCCAGCAGAGCGACCAGGCGAGGGCGGCGCCAGGCGACGGCGCTGCCACAACCAGACGGCCAGGACGCGCCGCGGCTCCACTCGGGACACCTGGGGCGGGGGCGAGCCGAAAGGGCTCGCGGGCGGGCAGTAGGAAATACTCTCAAAGGCTTGGACAAAAGAAATACCGCAGCGAGCGGTGTGAGCTGCTCTACTAGAGAGGCAGAATGCCGAGCTAGGAGAGCGGCAAGCGCTAACAGCTCCGGCCGTCTAGTACGGCCTCCATGCTAAACCCCGCTCGGCCCCTACTCCGCTACGCTCCGTAGTGGCTAAGCTAGCGTATATACATCCGTCCGGACACGTCCATAATGACACGGGTGGTGCCAACTACTTACTTGCTGATGCCGTCACCACACAGGGATTCAATCCTCAATATGCAGCGTGAAAGATTAAACAACACAACGCATGCCACGACTGCCAGGCCATGATGCGTCTGCAGTTGCACCTGCCAAGACTCCGGCGTTAGACCAGCCGCGTGCTCACGCCTTGCATCGCCGCTGCACCTTAATTGGTGAACGCTGCTGTCCGGGTCTGGGGATGCGCCCTACAATTCGCGGCTTAGCCACCCAGCCCCTCCACTATATCCCATTGCATCTGGCAGGTTCACTTCAACTCACAACTAGGTTCCCTGCGACCCCTGGCCAACATGACGTTATGCACATCAAGTCAGCAACACAACGCCTGTCGCTGCCAACACCAGGTCAGGCCTTCCACCGTTTTTCAGTGTGACCATCGCCCATGACCCAGCCTCCAGCACCAGCCAAACGCGTTTCTCGCCTTCGCCTGCACCAAACCAACAATAACAACGCCCCGGCGCAGGCGGATGCAACGAGCACCCGTGCGCATGCCGTGCATCCTTGCGCAGTCAAACACAACAATGCGGATGCACCTCCAGTCAGCCGGGCTCACTTGGACGGCGGCGGCAGCAGCGTGACACGGCCCTCCAGATGCTTGCCGCCCTGCAGGTAGCCAGCCCAACGCGCCGCAACTGCACTGAAGTTGCCTTTACTCCTGGGGCCGCCGCCACGCGCACCCTTTCCAGCCGCCGCCTCCGAATCAAGCTCGAAGACGTCGGGCCAGCCGAAAGATTCACCCATGGGCACGAATGACTTGTCAGGAAGGGCACCCGACCACGCCACTTCCCCGCAAGCTCGGCACACAGACCAGCGTGCCGGAGGGTAGGCGACTATGGCCTTGTACATCAGCTCTTCCGCCATGGCTACCACGCCTGCGGCTGCCGTGGAGTCATCGCAGACTGCTGCGCGTAGGGCCACTGGAAGCCTCACCCCGATAAAGAGCCCCGCTGCTGTGTCGCCTCCAACCCATTCCACGGCAGGTTTCCACTCAAGGCCCTGTGCTGCAATGCGGTTGGCCGGTGGACTGTCGGCTATGCAGCTGCCCGCAGCGCCTGGCTGTCCAGCCGTCAGGCCAGCAAAGCTCTGCTCGAGCTCCGGCAAGCCCACGATGAACTTGAATGTGCGGCCCTCGGCAGGCAGGCACTGGCGCCGGGTCTGCGTGCTGAGCCAGCCGGGCGGAATACACCTCAAGCCACCGCATGGGCCCCATTGCATGCCCGCGCCGATCATGCCCTGGCGTTCCGGTTCCGGCACCAGGCTGTAGGTGAGCAGGCACGTGGCCGCAGCCGGCGTGATGGGAAACCAACCAGCCGCGTTGGTAGGGCTGTGCTGGTGGCGCGCGGCCAGCACGGGCAGCACACAGCTCAGGTAGGCGCGGCTGCATTGCGCCAGCCGCAGCAGCCCGCACAGCCGCTGCCGCAGCGCCCAATTCGTGCTGGCGGCGTAGTTGACAGCCATCCACCTGGCGAGGGTTCGCAAGGTACACGCAAGGTAAGCCGCATATGAAATATGCGTGGCAGCATTCATGCTGGTACTCTGTAAGCAATCGAACACCTGGCCGCCCATACAGGCACCTGGAAGGACGGCACCCCGTGCCCGGAAGGACGGCACCCCGTGCCACGCGACTCACTCCGCCAGCATTAGCACCACGCTGCTCTCGTTGTCGGTGCCGAAGTCGTCCGACTGCAGCAGAGCCTCGAGGCCCTCAGCCGGCAGCTCCAGCATCTGCTCAAACCGCTCCTTGTTGTTCAAAACGGCAAGCGCGTCGCGAAAGTGCGCCACCAGCCGCCGCTTTGCATGCGTCAGCATTGCCGCAAAGGCGGCATCCCCTGCGGGGTCCGGCCAGAGCTGTGTGCAGCTGTACAGCTCAAGCACCGGAACGGCGGGTGCCGCTGCGCCTGCTCTGCTTGCAGCGGCGTTGCCGCTGCCTGCACTGGTGCTGGCGCCTGCCGCCGCCGCTCCACCGCTTTCCGCCAGCTGCTGCTTCAATGCCTCAGCGCACGCCTCCACGCAGCCCTCCATCTGCAGGTACGCCGCCTGCTGCCGCAGCATCAGCAGCTCGTGGATGCCGCCGCCCGCCTCCACATGGCCCGTGTAGGCAAACTTGATGGCTGCACGCGCCGCCGGCAGCTCCTCCTCCCCGCCTAGCATGAGCTGCACCTCCGGAAGCTGCTTCTCTGGCGGCGTCAAAGCAGCAGCTGCGGTGGCTGCTGAAGCCGCTGCCCTTGATATCCGCGCCTTCTTGCTAGGCGGGGCGCGGGTGGCGGCCACGGTGGCGTTGGCGCCTTCCGTCTCCAGCCATTTTAGCTGTGAGTAGTAGAATGGCAAGTTGGCACAGATACGAATAAGGCAAGTTCCTGGTGGCATGCACGGAGGGCACTAGCGCAGATGTGTGTGTGTGTGTGTGTGTGTGTGTGTGTGTGTGTGTGTGTGTGTGTGTGTGTGTGTGTATTAAACACAAAACAAACGGAACAAAGCCGCCAAACACGCGTGCGCAGTTACGGACAAATACCTAGGCCGGTTACCGAGCCCCGCGGTGGGCGATGTTGCCCCAGTTGTCACCTTGAGTATACTCACCCGCATATGTTGCCTGGAACCCCCTACCCGAGCGTTTGGCATTCAGCCTCGTCTCCGAGCTGCACCCGCATGCGCTGCCATGCTCCGCGTCGGCGACGCGCTAACAACGTTTACCGGGCACAACTCCCCCCGAGTCGCGTCCACTCCATATCCATTTTCACCTATAAGCGTGGGAATGGAAAGGCATTGGGGCATTGGGCGGCAGCACAGAAGTGTCACGGACATGTGAAATGGCAGCGGCGGAAGGGAGCGGCGTGCGGCAAGTAAGCTATCTGTGTGTGTGTGTGTGTGTGTGTGTGTGTGTGTGTGTGTGTGTGTGTGTGTGTGTGTGTGTGTGTGTGTGTGTGTGTGTGTGTGTGTATGTGTGTGTGTGTGTGTGTGTGTGTGTGTGTGTGTGTGTGTGTGTGTGTGTGTGTGTGTGTGTGTGTGTGTGCGCGCGTGTGTATGTGTGTGTGTCTCA